>NW_027315834.1:5000-20000 GCF_026437365.1 Eucyclogobius newberryi
GACTCCCCTGGAGCCACTGATCCTGTGCAGCGTAGGGCGTCTTCTTGCTCGTCTATGGAGGGCTCTCTCAGTGAGGAGCAGGGCGGGGGGGTTGCAGATGTCGGGGATGTGAGTTCAGAGTGTAAGGTGTTCATAAAGCTCGCGCAGGATAATGCGTCCTTTAAGGGGTGGGATCCGATGGCGTTGACAAGGAGCCTGACTGTAGCTGTGGGAGTGGTCAAGCATGCGAGTGTCCTTAGGGATGGCTCGCTGCTGGTTGTGTGCAAGGACGTGGCTCAGCAAAGGAAGGCGATTGAAGCTAAGTGTCTGGGTGGGAAGGACATTCTTGTGTCTGATGCTGTAAGAGGCACGGTCAGGGGAGTTATAGTAGGCGTCCCTACGACGACATCTGTGGATGACATAAAGGAGAATTTGACTGGAGCTAAGGTGGTGGATGCTAGGCGGTTGAAGATGACCCGGGATGGGGTAAGGTGTGACAGCCTGTCGATAATGATTAGATTTGAAGGTGGGATCCTGCCTCGTGTGGTGTGCGTTGGGTACATGCGCTATGGCGTACGCCCATATGTTCTGCCGCCCCTGCGTTGCTTCAAGTGCCAGCGCTTTGGGCATATTGCAGCGGTCTGTAGAGGGAAGCAGAAGTGTGGTAAATGTGCAGGAGACCACGAGTATGGGAAGTGTGACGACGGAGCAAAACTCAAGTGCTGTAACTGTGGGGGAGAGCATAGCTCTGCCTACGGGGGATGCGTGTTCAGCAAGAGGGCTGCGGAGGTGCAAAAAGTTAGAGCCTCTCAAGGCATATCCTACGCGGATGCGGTCAAGAAGGTGTCTGGTAGTCAGGTGACGGTGGATGCCGTGGGGGCTGCCAGTGATGCTGGTGTCCTAGGCGACAGGGGAGGGGGCAGCGTTGCCCGCAGCCAGGGGGAGGTCCCCACTGGGATGCCCGTGAGTGTGGCTTCCACGGGCAGAGGCCCTGTGGGTGCGGAGGATGTACTGGTTGTGAAGAGGAAAGATTTCTTCCTCTTTATAGTGGAAGTGATTAACTGTACTGGGCAAACCAAGAAGAGATCCGAAAAGACTAAGATCATCGCTAAGGCTGCAGGGAAGTACTTTGGAGCTGGGGGCCCCGAGTGGACGGAGATAGAGGATGCGCTGCGGGAGGGCGCCCTGCCCCATTCTGGCAGTGGGAGTGGGGGGGCTCCCGATGCGCCGTCAGGTTCCGGGGGCTCATAATGGCGGTGGTTGTCTTGCAATGGAATGCGCGTAGTCTTCGTGCTAATGGCCAGGAATTTAAGCATTTTGTCTCTACCTTGTTGAACAAGCCTCACGTTATGTGCGTGCAGGAGACTTGGTTACGACCTAGGTGGGGTTTTGGGATACAAGGGTATGTGTGTGTTAGGAATGATAGGGAGCAGGGTAGAGGCGGAGGTGTGGCTGTGTTTGTCCGAGATGACCTAAATTACGTTGTTGTCAGTGTGAGTAAAGCGCCGGAGGCCCTGGCGGTGAGGGTCTGGCTGGGTGGTGAAGCTGTTACTGTGGTTAACCTTTATAATCCGTGTGGTGAGTTAACGCTAGAGTCCTTACATTGTATCGGTAAGGATGTTCGGGGAAAGGCCGTGTGGTGTGGGGATTTTAATGCGCATAGCGCTTTGTGGGGCGGTAGTGGTACCGATAGGTATGGGCAGGTGGTAGAGGGTTTTATCAATCAAAGGGAGTTGGTTTGTCTGAATGATGGGGGTGGGACCCGCTATGATATGGGGACCGGTGCGGAAAGTGCAATAGATCTTACACTTGTGTCCAAGGAGTTAGCTGGTGTTTGTAGTTGGGAGGTTCTTGGTAATCTTTCTTTTGGTAGCGATCACTATCTAGTCCGCACCGTGATTGGCTTTGGGAGCTGTGTGGTCAGGGGGACGAGGATCCAGAGGTGGCAGTTGGCAAGGGCGAACTGGGGGGCTTTCCTGAGGAAAGCTGATGATGGTTCTAGGGTTCTGCAGGAAGGAGGATTGACTCAGGTGGATGATCTCAATAGTGCAATTGTCTCGCTCATCACGCAGTCAGCGGTAGGCTCGATTCCTAAGAGTGGTGGTAGTGGACATAGGAAGCGGGTGCCGTGGTGGACTGAAGCATGTGGTCATGCTGTTAGGGCGAGAAATGCGGCGTTTCGCCGGCTAAGGGTTGCCCACACTGAGGGTGCCCTCATTGACTACAAGAGGGCCCGCGCTGTTGTGCGGAAAACTGTGAGAACGGCCAAGAGTGCCTATTGGAGGCGGTATTGTTCCAAAATTGGGAGAGAAACGCGTCTCGGGGATGTTTGGGGGATGATTAAGCGGATGCATGGGGTTGAGCGCCGTCGTGGGACCCCGGTCCTAATACTGAATGGTGTTGAAGCAGTCAGCGACGTTGACAAAGCTGAACTGTTGGCCAGCACCTTTGTGTCGGTGCACAGCTCTGACAATCTCTCACCTGCGGAAAGGCACTACAGGGAGAGTACTTTGGCCCAGAATTCTGAGCTGATTGGGCACCAGCCTTCGACTCAAGATGACCTTGACCTTCCGTTTAGTTTGTTTGAGCTAAGGAGAGCACTTTCTAAGGCGAAACAGACAGCCCCGGGTAAAGATGAGGTGTGCTATGACATGCTCTCTCATTTGACTGATGACACGCTTGGGCTAGTCCTGGGTCTTTTCAACCGTGTTTGGGATTCAGGTTGTGTTCCATCTGCGTGGAAACAGTCTACGGTGGTGCCGGTTCTGAAGCCGGGTAGGCCAGCGTCTGACCCTTCAAGTTATAGGCCGATTGCCTTGACGTCGCAGCTCGGGAAAACGATGGAGCGCATGGTTACCGAGCGGTTGGATTACTTCTTGGAGAGTCAGGGTTTGCTTCCCGCGCACCAGAGTGGTTTCCGTAGGGGCAGGAACACCATGGATTCCGTGTTGTGTTTGGAATCTGATATCCAGCTGGCCAGGGCTCAGAAAGAAAAGGTTATTGCGGTGCTCTTTGATGTGGAGAAGGCGTACGATATGGATTGGAAGGATGGGCTCCTCATTAAGCTGCGGAAGTGTGGTGTGAAGGGTAAACTGTTTAACTGGGTCCGGAGCTTTCTGTCTGGCCGGCGTATCCAAACCAGAGTGGGCGCTGCTTACTCTGGGGTCTATGGGGTGGAGAATGGGATCCCGCAGGGGAGTGTGTGTAGCCCTATCTTGTTCAATGTTATGATTAAGGACATCTTTGACGACGTGGATGGGTCTGTTGGGAGGAGCCTTTATGCTGACGATGGCGCTCTATGGGTGAGAGGGAGGAATCTCCGGTTTTACGAGGCGAAACTGCAAAGGGCAATACAGCAGGTGGAGCAGTGGACCCTGAAGTGGGGGTTTAAACTGTCCGTACGGAAGTCTCAAGTGATCTGTTTCTTCAATGGACATAGGGACGTCTCCCTTCGACTGCATGGGCAGGTGCTCGAACAGGTCAGGGAGGTGAGGTTCTTGGGGGTCACCTTTGACGAGAGGCTTAGTTGGCGTCGGCACATTGATGAGGTCAGTGGTAAATGCAAAAGGGTGAATAACTTGCTTCGTTGTCTATCCGGCCAGGACTGGGGGGCCAGCAGAAGGTCGCTCCTGGGTATTTATCGGGCCGTCATGAGGGCGGCTATTGATTATGGCTGTATAGCCTACATGTCTGCGGCTGAGACTAACTTAAAGAAGCTTGATGTGGAGCAAGCCCAGGCCTTGCGCATCTGCTGTAGGGCTTTTAGGACCTCCCCTGTCTCGGCGCTGCAGGTTGAGTTGGGGGAATTGCCGTTACGGCTCCGGAGGCTAGAACTTCTGTTGGCTTACTGGGTGAATGTGCAAGGTCATACGAGCTCTCACCCGGTGAGGGACTTTCTCAGGGTTGATGGGGGGCAGAGTGAGGCTGGCGGTATGATTTTCAGCCAGGTAGGAAATGCGAAGGCGCGGCTTGCGGGGGTTGGTGATCTGCGTGTGAGCCCGTCGGTGGCTTTGTCTGCTATAGCTCCGTGGAAGTTTGTCCCGGCTCCTGTTGATGTTAGCTTGCATGGCAAGCTTAGAGGAGTCGCTGGGAGGGCACCGCAGTTTGCCGTTCAAGCGCTCATCGATAAGCACTCAGGTGATGTGTTTATTTATACCGACGGGTCTAGGGATCCTGAGAGTGGGCGTACTGGCGCCGCTTATTTTGTGCCTGACCTGGGGCTAGCGGTCAAGAAGAGGTTGACAGATCGCCTTTCTGTTTTCACGTCGGAACTTATAGCGATACGGTTGGCGTTGGAATGGGCGGAATCTGCTTTGCAGTGTTGCGGCATTGTGGTGGCCTCTGACAGCCTTTCTGCATTGCAAAGCATTAAATCTGGGAAATCGGATTGCAGACAGGATGTGTTGAATGGCATCTTCTGTCTGATGCTCTCCCTGTCCAGGAAGGATGTGAGGGTTTCCTTCATTTGGGTCCCTGCGCATGTGGGGGTGGACGGTAACGAAATGGCTGATGCACTGGCTAAACGTTCCCTTCGGCGGCCATCAATTGATGTGGCGGTTGAGTTAAGCAAATCTGAAATCAAGCCTGTTATCAAGAGTCATGTGGTCGGCCTTTGGCAGGAATTTTGGAGCCACTGTGTTACTGGACGGCATCTCTATCACATACAGGGTAGTGTGGGTCCTTGCGGGTCTATGGGCAGGAACGCGTGGGAGGAAAGGGCCTTCGCCCGCATGAGGATTGGCCATACTGGACTCAATTGGTCACTGAGTAGGATAGGCAAACATCCGACCGGTCTGTGTGGTCACTGTCGGGTGCCAGAGACTGTCGAGCATGTGCTGATTTGCTGTGAGGCTTATGATAGGGAAAGGGCCGGGTTGGCCTTGTGGTTTCGGAATAATGGGCGGGAGTTCAATCTGCGGAACGTTCTGGCGATCCAGTCACAGGGTTTGTGTCAGGCTGTGGTTGCTTACTTATGTAGCACAGGGCTGGGTAAACGTTTATAGAGGTGGGGGGTGTTGGAGACTGAGCCGAGGATGTTCTAACGCGCTTGGACTTCATGGGCCTGGAAACGCCAAAGTGATGGAAGAAGGACTTCTAAAGGATAAAACGACAAAGACGTCCCATGACCTCATGGGCTTTGTAAAACAACAAAGACGTCCCATGACCTCATGGGCTTTGTAACGCCAAAGCGATGGGAGGAGTACTTTTACGGACTACGACAGAGTCTGAGGACTACGAAACGTCTGAGGAATAAAGTCTGGCGGTAATGCAACACTCGGATGCCAACCGCCATAAAACAACAACAACAACAACAACAACAACACGGTTGGCGTTGGAATGGGCGGAATCTGCTTTGCAGTGTTGCGGCATTGTGGTGGCCTCTGACAGCCTTTCTGCATTGCAAAGCATTAAATCTGGGAAATCGGATTGCAGACAGGATGTGTTGAATGGCATCTTCTGTCTGATGCTCTCCCTGTCCAGGAAGGATGTGAGGGTTTCCTTCATTTGGGTCCCTGCGCATGTGGGGGTGGATGGTAACGAAATGGCTGATGCACTGGCTAAACGTTCCCTTCGGCGGCCATCAATTGATGTGGCGGTTGAGTTGGGCAAGTCTGAAATCAAGCCCGTTATCAAGAGTCATGTGGTCGGATTTTGGAGCCACTGTGTTACTGGACGGCATCTCTATCACATACAGGGTAGTGTGGGTCCTTGCGGGTCTATGGGCAGGAACGCGTGGGAGGAAAGGGCCTTTGCCCGGATGAGGATTGGCCATACTGGACTCAATTGGTCACTGAGTAGGATAGGCAAACATCCGACCGGTCTGTGTGGTCACTGTCGGGTGCCAGAGACTGTCGAGCATGTGCTGATTTGCTGTGAGGCTTATGATAGGGAAAGGGCCGGGTTGGCCTTGTGGTTTCGGAATAATGGGCGGGAGTTCAATCTGCGGAACGTTCTGGCGATCCAGTCACAGGGTTTGTGTCAGGCTGTGGTTGCTTACTTATGTAGCACAGGGCTGGGTAAACGTTTATAGAGGTGGGGGGTGTTGGAGACTGAGCCGAGGATGAGGAGCAAGAGGATGTTCTAACGCGCTTGGACTTCATGGGCCTAGAAACGCCAAAGTGATGGAGGAAGGACTTCTAAGGGATAAAACGACAAAGACGTCCCATGACCTCATGGGCTTTGTAAAACAACAAAGACGTCCCATGATCTCATGGGCTTTGTACTTCCAAAGCACCGAACGTCGAAGAGGGCGAGGAGGGTGAAGGGGAGTCTCCCTGGAATAAAGCCGGTTGGTCTCTGACACAACAACTATTCTAGTCACAAAAACACATCATGACCTCATGGGCTTTGTAACGCCAAGGCAATGGGAGGAGTACTTTTACGGACTACGACAGAGTCTGAGGACTACGAAACGTCTGAGGAATAAAGTCTGGCGGTAATGCAACACTCGGATGCCAACCGCCATAAAACAACAACAACAACAACAACAGCATCTCTTGTTGTCTCTGCTCTCTCGACAGAGAGACACTCAGTACAGCGCGTTCATTCAAACCAACCATGAGCCATTTCCTCAGATTCTGATCCGTTCCCAATCTGAGCAATTCAGTCCGAAACATTCAGTCGGTCAGTTCCCCGAGGACTCACCCAGCGCGATTCCACAGCTCCAAACACCATCAGCTCCTCCGCACCTGCGTCTCTCACGGACCCCACCTACGGGACACTCCATGTCACCTCCGGGCGTCCACACAGAACACCGACCTCCACAGCAACGGCCTGGACCCACGCGCTCCTTCTCGCTCTCTGACCCTCATTTTAACCGGGCGCTATCCGAGCTTCCGGAGCGGGGCACGGCTCCCGCGCCGGCCGGCGCGCTCCGTGCGTCGCTCCGTGTGCTGCGCCCAGGCGCGCGTCTCCACTCAGATGGACACCAGAGGCCGTACCGCAGCGGGCGCACCGGGCCAAAGCCGGTGGACATTTCTTTCAGACGCTACGTCAATAAATATCCATGTTTTTCGTCAGCCTCACTTCCTGGTTCCACGTCCGTCCGGAGGCGCGCAGTCGATGACGTCACCATTGCTCCACGGGCCGCAGCGCGACCTTTCAGCTCCCCCTGGTGGCGGGAGCCAGGTTGTACAACTCAATTTAAAGCAGATTAAACAACGTTCATAGGGACTCTGCAATGTCCCAGCTTGTCTTAACAATGTTGAGTTCAAACGCTCCCTCTTTTCTCAATCTTTCATCAATTCTCATCACCTTTGCTGCAGCTGCACTCGACCCCCTCAACATGCTTTCCTCTATCCCTCCTCTGTACCTACATTTTACTGCATGTACCATCAACGCACCATCTTCTCTGCGCTGGCTCTTTACCATCCACTATCATTCTGGCTTAAGCTAATCTTTTTTTCGCCCTCCGTTCATGCTGTTCATCGTTCCTACTCTTCTCACGTGAACTCTCAAGCTTCCTTTTCTTTTCTCATGCAACCTTCACACCTCATAGGCTCACAATTCATGCTTCCACTAAATTACTTTCATGTCACATTCAGCTGTCTGGCTTCACCGCCACACGTTAGCCACAGGCATCTTCAAAGATTCTGTTTCTAGCATTCCAGCAGGTTCTCATCTTCTCCTTCGCATATTACCTTAAGTAAAAAAAACAAAAATCCCCGGCTCTGGCTTTTCATGCTACCTCATCTTACCATGTTCGCCTTGCAGCTCAACGCGCAGGCTCAACGCAACTCTCATCTCTCAGCTCAAAAGCTCAATTCACAGCTACAGCTCACCGCTCAATAGCTCAGCTCACAGCTCAATAGCTCAACTCACAGCTCAATAGCTCAACTCACAGCTCAATAGCTCAACTCACAGCTCAATAGCTCAGCTCACAGCTCAATAGCTCAGCTCACAGCTCAAAAGCTCAGCTCACAGCTCAATAGCTCAACTCACAGCTCAATAGCTCAACTCACAGCTCAATAGCTCAACTCACAGCTCAATAGCTCAACTCACAGCTCAATAGCTCAACTCACAGCTCAATAGCTCAACTCACAGCTCAATAGCTCAATAGCTCAATAGCTCACAGCTCAATAGCTCAATAGCTCAATAGCTCACAGCTCAATAGCTCACAGCTCAATAGCTCAATAGCTCACAGCTCAATAGCTCACAGCTCAATAGCTCACAGCTCAATAGCTCACAGCTCAATAGCTCAATAGCTCACAGCTCAATAGCTCAATAGCTCACAGCTCAATAGCTCACAGCTCAATAGCTCACAGCTCACAGCTCAATAGCTCAATAGCTCAGCTCACAGCTCAATAGCTCAGCTCACAGCTCAATAGCTCAGCTCACAGCTCAATAACTCAATAGCTCAGCTCACAGCTCAATAACTCAATAGCTCAGCTCACAGCTCAATAACTCAATAGCTCAACTTACAGCTACAGCTCAATAGCTCAGTTACAGCTCCAAGCTACTACTACTACGCCCCAGAGCATCCACGCTCGCCCCAGAGCATCCACGCTCGCCCCAGAGCATCCACGCTCGCCCCAGAGCATCCACGCTCGCCCCAGAGCATCCACGCTCGCCGCCACGCTCGCCGCCACGCTCGCCGCCACGCTCGCCGCCACGCTCGCCGCCACGCTCGCCGCCACGCTCGCCGCCACGCTCGCCCCAGAGCATCCACGCTCGCAGCCACGCTCGCCCCAGAGCAGCCACGCTCGCAGCCACGCTCGCCCCAGAGCAGCCACGTTCGCAGCCACGCTCGCCCCAGAGCAGCCACGCTCGCCCTAAAGCAGCCACGCTCGCTAAGAGCCCCACCGGCAACATGTTCACTCCAAGCACGAATCTCATCAGCAGCCGCGCCCACGCGCTCGCCCCGACCCGCGGCAGCGTCCTCATGCTCGCCCCAATCCATGTATTCATTTCCCAGAACCTCTCTCTGAGCCACCGGGCACAGGGAAGTCTACCACAGAGCCACCGGGATACGCCCCTCTGGTTCTCAACAGTCTCTCCTTCGACCCTCTGCTCGCACAGAGTCCGTTCTCCACTCGATCTTCCGACTCTTCATTCATCCCTCCCTTAATCACTCATCCCGCTCTATTTCCCCCCTCCCCTTCCCCATTCATCCAAACCATTCGACCCCTTCCCCATTCATCCCACATCTCACTCAAGCTTTCCTGCGTCCTCACCAGGGTCTCATCGGGCACCGGGAAGCAGTCTCTCTCCGGAACAGTCACCGGGCACCGGGATGCTCATCCATCTCACATTCCCTCCTCCTTTTCAGAAGAAACATCTCTCAACATGCACCTTATCCACCGCACATCGGTTGGCGCATTGGAGACCGCTCGGAGCGCTCCGGCCCCTTCCAACCCATTCCAGCTGCAGTGCGTACTACACGGTCCTCAGGCACTTAGTCTCCTCTACCAGGCATTCACATTATGCCAGAATTATACCCCACTATCGTTCTGGACATTTTGGGGGTTTGATCAGTCGGAAGGCTTATTCAACATCTCTCTAGTAGATCAATAAGGGATATCTTACTATGCGCAACTCATAATACTCAATCTATTCCCCTCTATCAATCCGTCTCTTGCATTGCTCATACTCAAGTCACCGTAATTGACCAACTCCTACTCTCGATTCACCGTCCCAAATCCGACGCTCTACGATCGCTTCAATTCCTACTCCTTAATACTACTACCCTCATATCTTTCATTCCTCTCATTCTCAATCTCATTCATCTCAATTAAGTTCCCTTATTCATCGCTCATATTGACTTCCTTGCTACCCGCAACTCGTCAACTCCTAAATCCATGCAAACATTTCGCTCTCCACTCCG
Source organism: Eucyclogobius newberryi (assembly GCF_026437365.1). Taxonomy (NCBI): domain Eukaryota; kingdom Metazoa; phylum Chordata; class Actinopteri; order Gobiiformes; family Gobiidae; genus Eucyclogobius; species Eucyclogobius newberryi. The sequence goes on from NW_027315834.1 coordinate 14,803, forward strand.
GAGCAAGGAGACTCCACCATAAATCCAGTTCTATCGACTGTCCGTTCAATCCTATCACTCTTGCATCTTATTCTCCATCTGCTTCCGTCGACGACCACAAACGCTAAAACACTCTTCAAATGTACCAGAATTAACCCTCGTCTCAGTAACGGACGGACTGCTTTCGATTTCATCCAGCTACTCTTCAGAGTGCTTGGCTATCCAGCTCCTCTTCCCCCGTGCCACTCGTAACATTATTTTCAGCCAGGCTTACGTCAAGATCCAGATCAACTTCCTTCATTTAAATCATTTTGGGGTTCTGAATCGGCTGGGCTGATTACCCGAGACAGAGCCCCCATCCTGAGTCTCTACCCAGCCATCTCATCGATCTCTCTCTCATCTCATCGATCTCGCTCCCGCTCTCGCTCTCTCTCTTGCTCTATCGCTCTCTCTCTCGATATCGCTCTATCGCTCTCTCTCTCTCTCTCTCTCGATATCTCTCTCGCTCTCTCTATCTCTCTCTCTCTCTATCTCTCTCTCTCTCTATCTCTCTCTCTCTCTCGATAGCTCTCTCGCTCTCTCGATCTCTCTCTCTCTCTCTCTCTCTCTCTCTCTCTCGCTCTCTCTATCTCTCTCTCTCGCTCTCTCGATATCTCTCTCTCATCTCATCGAGCTCTCTCTCTCTCTCATCTCATCGAGCTCTCTCATCTCATCGATCTCTCATCGACCCATCATGACTTATCAATAAACATTCTTTCGTATTTCATTGTTGTGGCGTGGTCCTTGCTAGTGAAGTGTAGTTGGAGATGTAATCGCTAACTTAGATTCGGGAGCAGGACCACGCCTCAACCTCTTACCTCCCCAGCAACCACACCTCCTCTCTTTAACCACGCCTCTTATTACCCAGCAGGCCTATATATGCAAAGGCCAATCCCAGCATCTCTCGTTGTCTCTGCTCTCTCGACCCCACCCTCCCACCCCATGTCTCTATCATCGTCACCTTAACACATAACCATCCATGGAGGGGGGGGTTCTGAATCGGCTGGGCTGATTACCCGAGACAGAGCCCCCATCCTGAGTCTCTACCCAGCCATCTCATCGATCTCTCTCTCATCTCATCGATCTCGCTCCCGCTCTCGCTCTCTCTCTCTCTCTTGCTCTATCGCTCTCTCTCTCGATATCGCTCTATCGCTCTCTCTCTATCTCTCTCGCTCTCTCTCTCTCTCGATATCTCTCTCTCTCTCTCTCTCTCGCTCTCTCGATCTCTCGCTCTCTCGATATCTCTCTCGATATCTCTCTCTCTCGCTCTCTCGATATCTCTCTCTCTCTCATCTCATCGAGCTCTCTCTCTCTCATCTCATCGATCTCTCATCGACCCATCATGACTTATCAATAAACATTCTTTCGTATTTCATTGTTGTGGCGTGGTCCTTGCTAGTGAATAGTTTAACACGTTCAGGGGGACGTTCGGCTAAAAGGTTTGGAGTTCAAATCTTTGTTCATAAATGGACATGTAAAATGTTGAGACTTTGTTCAAATAATCCAGTTTCACTCTTTGATAGTCTGCACAGAAGTGTTTCCTCTAAAAGTCACATTTTATATGCTCGATACTTTGACTTTTCTCCTGCATTTGTATATTTACACCGCTGGTTATAGTACTGAGCTTTAAAGAGCTTCTCCAGCCTCTGTGCGCTCTGCATCTCCATGTGGGACTCCATGTTGCCGTGGAAACCCGCGGCTGCTCCTGATCACATGACTCTGGTCTCTCGCCCTCCCTCTGTCATGATGTCACGCACAGAAAAAGCCCCTCAGAGGGACTTGGGCTCAGACTTGGACTCTGGCTTGTCCACACTGGAGACCTGCTCTCTCTTTGAGGATCTCCTGGAGCCTGTGGACTCTTGGTCATGGAGAGAGAATTTGGACACAGCCCTTGGTAGACACTCTGGATGCTGGTGTGAAGCTCTCTCCTTTGAAGGCGTCGGTCAGGGTCACGGTTGATAAGGAGCATGTTCTGGAGAAATGTGCTGTGGCCGTTTGATGGTGCGTTCAAAGACTCCGACGATGACGGTTTTTTACTCACAGCTGAGCACACTGCCCCCTTCTGCGTGAACCCTGCGTCGTCCTCGGAGCCCGGAGGCCAGTCAGAGCCCAGGGGCCAGTCAGAGCCCAGGGGCCAGTCAGAGCCCAGGGGCCAGTCAGAGCCCAGGGGCCAGTCAGAGCCCAGGGGCCAGTCAGAGCCCGGCCCGGAATCGAACGATGGACGCGCCGCACCGAAGGAACAAGCTCACACCGGCTTCACCGCCACACGGAGCAACGCTAACGTCAGCTCCAGCGCTAACCCTGGCAGAGCAGACAGCAGCCGGCACCAGGTGAGTGAGGACCCTTTTTTCTGCACTGTGACTCTAATGGGACCCCCAATGGGACCCACAATGTGACCCACGCAGCCCCTCCCACTCACTCAGGCTCATCAAACTTTCACACACAAATTAATATTTCAGCTCCTCATCCCTGAGCCATAGAGGGTGATAAAACGGCCCAATGTCCATCAGACGCTGTGCAGAGCGAGGTCCTTTGGGGGGCTCTGCAGTGGTAAGAGAAGGACTAACCCCCCCAATCCCTTTTTTGTTTCATTTGTTTGGGAAAACATATTCATTTCAGCAAAAAGGTCCTGATTTTGACTCCTGGGCCTTTCTGTGTGGAGTTTGGATGTTCTCCCTGTGTCTGTGTAGGTTTCCTCTGGCTGCTCTGGTTTATCTAGCACTAAAAACATGTAGAATAGGCTCCTCCCCCTGGGGCCCGGACACTTTGGAGCATCTTGAGCCTCAGAGCAGAGCTCTCAGTGTGAGGACTGAACCACATTTCAGTTCATTAAGGGGCGCTTTGCAACAGCTCATAGAGGAGTGAGTCTCCATGCTCGTGTGTGTGTGTGTGTTTGTGTGTGACTGTGTGTGTGACTGTGTGTGTGTGTGTGAGTGTGTGTGTGTGTGTGTGTGTGACTGTGTGTGTGTGTGTGTGTGTGTGTGTGACTGTGTGTGTGTGTGTGTGTGTGAATGTGTATGTGTGTGTGTGTGTGTGTGTCTCTGTGTGTGTGTGTGTGTGTGTCTCTGTATGTGTGTGTGTGTGTGTCAGTCCTCCCCCTGCAGGTGGAGTCAGTGCTCTGCAGGTGGAGTCAGTGCTCCCCCTGCAGGTGGAGTCAGCGCTCCCCCTGCAGGTGGAGTCAGTGCAGGTGGAGTCAGTGCAGGTGGAGTCAGTGCAGGTGGAGTCAGTGCAGGTGGAGTCAGTGCTCTGCAGGTGGAGTCAGTGCTCCCCTGCAGGTGGAGTCAGTGCTCCCCTGCAGGTGGAGTCAGTGCTCCCCTGCAGGTGGAGTCAGCGCTCCCCCTGCAGGTGGAGTCAGTGCAGGTGGAGTCAGTGCTCCCCCTGCAGGTGGAGTCAGTGCAGGTGGAGTCAGTGCTCCCCCTGCAGGTGGAGTCAGTGCTCCCCCTGCAGGTGGAGTCAGTGCTCCTCCTGCAGGTGGAGTCAGTGCTCCTCCTGCAGGTGGAGTCAGTGCTCCCCCTGCAGGTGGAGTCAGTGCTCCTCCTGCAGGTGGAGTCAGTGCTCCCCCTGCAGGTGGAGTCAGGCACGTTGAGCTGGGAGAGCTTGTCCTGGAGCAGAGCAGGAGGATGAGGGAGGTGAAAGACTTGAGGTGGGGGAGGACCAGGCGCTGAAATGACTTCATGACTGCAGACGTCACAGGTCTCTAGTTATGAAGTCCAGTGATCCGGAGCTTCTTGGGGACAGGGACAATGATGGACGACTTGAAGCTGGGAAGTGGCATGACTCCAGGAAGTGTTAAAAATGCCAGTGAAGACAGGGGTCAGCTCGCCTGCACAGTGTCTTGAGGTGGCCGGGGTGACGCGTCTGGTCCAGCAGCTTTTCGCGTGTTGATTTTACGGAATAGAGCTCATTCACGTGACGTCGCCTCAGACTTGTTCCGTCATATTGTCCGTCAGCTGATGGTGTTTACCACTACAAGCCAATTCAAGACTGCGTCTGTCTGTTTCCATTTACAACCAAACACGGTTTGAAGAGGCCCAAAACCTCATTAATGACAACGCTATAATCAAAATGGTGAAGGTATGTGTGGTAGTCGGGTGCAACAACCGGAAAGATAAACGGAGAGAAGTTCTATCGGATACAGAGAAACCCTGAAAGAAGCGCGATGGACGCCTCGTTAAAACGTTCAAACTGGGAATCAAACGATCAGACTATGTAGTCGTCGAGGGAGAGAATGCTCGAGTGCGGCGGAGGGAAAGGGAAAGTGGTGGGGGAGGTGGGGGGACCGGGGTTGGGTTGGCAGAGTTGGCCACAGTGGGGGAGGGCACAGTGGGGGAGGGCACAGTGGGGGAGGGCGTGTCAAATTTGCAGTAGAAAGTATTTAGTTCTTGGGCCAGTTTTCTGTCATCTGCAGAAGGGGGGGCTCTGGGCTTGTAGTTTGTGAGAAGCCGGAGCCCACTCCACACAGAGGCGGGGCCACTAGAGGCGGGGCCACTCCACACAGAGGCGGGGCCACTCCAAACAGAGGCGGGGCCACTAGAGGCGGGGCAACTCCACACAGAGGCGGGGTTGTTGTTTGAGAACTGCTGCTTCAGACACGTATTGTACTGAGCTCTAGCTCTCGATAGCTCCTGCTAAACCCGTACTTTGCATCTTTGTAGCGCCCTCTATCTCCGGCCCTGTGCGCTGCCCTCTAGCTCCGGCCCTGTGCACTGCCCTCTAGCTCCGCCCCTGTGCTCCGCCTCCTTCTGCCTCATCCTCAGTTTAAGTGTGAAGCAGGGTTTGTCATTGTTGAAGGTGACTTTGGTGTGAGATGGTTTAATGCTCCTCACAGAATGTGTGACATCACAGTGTCTTTGTAGCTCCTCCCAGTCTGCAACGTCCAAACAGCACGTATCTCCTCCCAGTCTGTAACGTCCAAACAGCACGTAGCTCCTCCCAGTCTGCAACGTCCAAACAGCACGTAGCTCCTCCCAGTCTGTAACGTCCAAACACGCACGTAGCTCCTCCCAGTCTGTAACGTCCAAACAGCATGTAGCTCCTCCCAGTCTGTAACGTCCAAACAGCACCTAGCTCCTCCCAGTCTGTAATATCCAAACAGCACGTAGCTCCTCCCAGTCTGCAACGTCCAAACACACACGTAGCTCCTCCCAGTCTGTAATGTCCAAACAGCATGTAGCTCCTCC
>NW_027315834.1:25000-30000 GCF_026437365.1 Eucyclogobius newberryi
TCCTCAAGTCCTCACTGGACTTGCTCCCCCTCCTCAGGTCCTCAGTGGACTTGTCTCTCCTCCTCAAGTTCTCAGTGGACTTGCTCCTCCTCAGTTCCTCAGTGGACTTGTTCCTCCTCCTCAGGTCCTCAGTGGACTTGCTCGTTCTCCTCAAGTCCTCAGAGGACTTGTTGCTCCTGCTCAAGTTGTCAGTGGACTTGCTCCTCCTCCCCATGTCCTCAGTGGACTTGTCTCTCCTCCTCCTCAGTGGACTTGCTCCTCCTCCTCAGGTCCTCAGTGGACTTGCTCTTCCTCCTCAGGTCCTCAGTGGACTTGCTCCTCCTCTTCAGGTCCTCAGTGGACTTGCTCGTCCTCCTTAAGTCCTCAGAGGACTTGTTGCTCCTCCTCAAGTTGTCAGTGGACTTGCTCCTCCTCCTCAGGTCCTCAGTGGACTTGTCTCTCCTCCTCAAGTTCTCAGTGGACTTGCTCCTCCTCAGTTCCTCAGTGGACTTGCTCCTCCTCCTCAGGTCCTCAGTGGACTTGCTCCTCCTCCTCAGGTCCTCAGTGGACTTGCTCCTCCTCCTCAGGTCCTCAGTGGACTTGCTCCTCCTCCTCAAGTCGTCAGTGGACTTGCTCCTCCTCCCCAGGTACTCAGTGGACCTGTCTCTCCTCCTCCTCAGTGGACTTGCTCCTCCTCCTCAGGTCCTCAGTGGACTTGCTCCTCCTCCTCAGGTCCTCAGTGGACTTGCTCTTCCTCCTCAGGTTCTCAGTGGACTTGCTCCTCCTCCTCAGGTCCTCAGTGGACTTGCTCGTCCTCCTTAAGTCCTCAGAGGACTTGTTGCTTCTCCTCAAGTCGTCAGTGGACTTGCTCCTCCTCCTCAGGTCCTCAGTGGACTTGCTCTTCCTCCTCAGGTACTCAGTGGACTTGCTCTTCCTCCTCAGGTACTCAGTGGACTTGCTCGTCCTCCTCAAGTCCTCAGAGGACTTGTTGCTCCTCCTCAAGTCCTCACTGGACTTGCTCCCCCTCCTCAGGTCCTCAGTGGACTTGTCTCTCCTCCTCAAGTTCTCATTGGACTTGCTCCTCCTCAGTTCCTCAGTGGACTTGTTCCTCCTCCTCAGGTCCTCAGTGGACTTGCTCGTTCTCCTCAAGTCCTCAGAGGACTTGTTGCTCCTCCTCAAGTCGTCAGTGGACTTGCTCCTCCTCCCCAGGTCCTCAGTGGACTTGTCTCTCCTCCTCCTCAGTGGACTTGCTCCTCCTCCTCAGGTCCTCAGTGGACTTGCTCCTCCTCCTCAGGTCCTCAGTGGACTTGCTCTTCCTCCTCAGGTCCTCAGTGGACTTGCTCCTCCTCCTCAGGTCCTCAGTGGACCTGCTCGTCCTCCTTAAGTCCTCAGAGGACTTGTTGCTCCTCCTCAAGTCGTCAGTGGACTTGCTCCTCCTCCTCAGGTCCTCAGTGGACTTGTCTCTCCTCCTCAAGTTCTCAGTGGACTTGCTCCTCCTCAGTTCCTCAGTGGACTTGCTCCTCCTCCTCAGGTCCTCAGTGGACTTGCTCCTCCTCCTCAGGTCCTCAGTGGACTTGCTCCTCCTCCTCAGGTCCTCACATGGACTTGGTCCTCCTCCTCAGGTCCTCAATGGACTTGCTCTTCCTCCTCAGGTCTGCAGTGGACTTGTTCTTCCTCCTCAGGTCCTCAGTGGACTTGGTCCTCCTCCTCAGTGGACTTGCTCCTCCTCCTCAGGTCCTCAGTGGACTTGCTCCTCCTCCTCAGGTCCTCAGTGGACTTGCTCCTCCTCTTCTGGTCCTCAGTGGACTTGCTCCTCCTCCTCAGGTCCTCAGTGGACTTGCTCCTCCTCCTCAGGTCCTCAGTGGACTTGCTCCTCAGGTCCTCAGTGGACTTGCTCCTCAGGTCCTCAGTGGACTTGCTCTTCCTCCTCAGGTCCTCAGTAGACTTGTTCTTCCTCCTGAGGTCCTCAGTGGACTTGCTCCTCCTCCTCAGGTCCTCAGTGGACTTGCTCTTCCTCCTCAGGTACTCAGTGGACTTGCTCGTCCTCCTCAAGTCCTCAGAGGACTTGTTGCTCCTCCTCAAGTCGTCAGTGGACTTGCTCCTCCTCCCCAGGTCCTCAGTGGACTTGTCTCTCCTCCTCCTCAGTGGACTTGCTCCTCCTCCTCAGGTCCTCAGTGGACTTGCTCCTCCTCCTCAGGTCCTCAGTGGACTTGCTCTTCCTCCTCAGGTCCTCAGTGGACTTGCTCCTCCTCCTCAGGTCCTCAGTGGACTTGCTCGTCCTCCTTAAGTCCTCAGAGGACTTGTTGCTCCTCCTCAAGTCGTCAGTGGACTTGCTCCTCCTCCTCAGGTCCTCAGTGGACTTGTCTCTCCTCCTCAAGTTCTCAGTGGACTTGCTCCTCCTCAGTTCCTCAGTGGACTTGCTCCTCCCCCTCAGGTCCTCAGTGGACTTGCTCCTCCTCCTCAGGTCCTCAGTGGACTTGCTCCTCCTCCTCAGGTCCTCAGTGGACTTGCTCCTCCTCCTCAGGTCCTCAGTGGACTTGCTCCTCCTCCTCAGGTCCTCAGTGGACTTGTCTCTCCTCCTCACGTTCTCAGTGGACTTGCTCCTCCTCCTCAGGTCCTCAGTGGACTTGCTCTTCCTCCTCAGGTCCTCAGTGGACTTGCTCTTCCTCCTCAGGTCCTCAGTGGACTTGCTCTTCCTCCTCAGGTCCTCAGTGGACTTGCTCGTCCCCCTCAAGTCCTCAGAGGACTTGTTGCTCCTCCTCAGGGCCTCAGTGGACTTGTCTCTCCTTCTCAAGTTCTCAGTGGACTTGCTCCTCCTCAGTTCCTCAGTGGACTTGCTCCTCCTCCTCAGGTCCTCAGTGGACTTGCTCCTCCTCCTCAGGTCCTCAGTGGACTTGCTCCTCCTCCTCAGGTCCTCACATGGACTTGCTCCTCCTCCTCAGGTCCTCAATGGACTTGCTCTTCCTCCTCAGGTCTGCAGTGGACTTGTTCTTCCTCCTCAGGTCCTCAGTGGACTTGGTCCTCCTCCTCAGTGGACTTGCTCCTCCTCCTCAGGTCCTCAGTGGACTTGCTCCTCCTCTTCAGGTCCTCAGTGGACTTGCTCCTCCTCCTCAGGTCCTCAGTGGACTTGCTCCTCCTCCTCAGGTCCTCAGTGGACTTGCTCTTCCTCCTCAGGTCCTCAGTGGACTTGGTCCTCCTCCTCAGTGGACTTGCTCTTCCTCCTCAGGTCCTCAGTGGACTTGCTCCTCCTCTTCAGGTCCTCAGTGGACTTGCTCCTCCTCTTCAGGTCCTCAGTGGACTTGCTCCTCCTCCTCAGGTCCTCAGTGGACTTGCTCTTCCTCCTCAGGTCCTCAGTGGACTTGCTCTTCCTCCTCAGGTCCTCAGTGGACTTGCTCTTCCTCCTCAGGTCCTCAGTGGACTTGCTCTTCCTCCTCAGGTCCTCAGTGGACTTGCTCCTCCTCCTCAGGTCCTCAGTGGACTTGCTCTTCCTCCTCAGGTCCTCAGTAGACTTGTTCTTCCTCCTCAGGTCCTCAGTGGACTTGCTCCTCCTCCTCAGGTCCTCAGTGGACTTGCTCTTCCTCCTCAGGTACTCAGTGGACTTGCTCGTCCTCCTCAAGTCCTCAGAGGACTTGTTGCTCCTCCTCAAGTCGTCAGTGGACTTGCTCCTCCTCCCCAGGTCCTCAGTGGACTTGTCTCTCCTCCTCCTCAGTGGACTTGCTCCTCCTCCTCAGGTCCTCAGTGGACTTGCTCCTCCTCCTCAGGTCCTCAGTGGACTTGCTCTTCCTCCTCAGGTCCTCAGTGGACTTGCTCCTCCTCCTCAGGTCCTCAGTGGACTTGCTCGTCCTCCTTAAGTCCTCAGAGGACTTGTTGCTCCTCCTCAAGTCGTCAGTGGACTTGCTCCTCCTCCTCAGGTCCTCAGTGGACTTGTCTCTCCTCCTCAAGTTCTCAGTGGACTTTCTCCTCCTCAGTTCCTCAGTGGACTTGCTCCTCCTCCTCAGGTCCTCAGTGGACTTGCTCCTCCTCCTCACGTCCTCAGTGGACTTGCTCCTCCTCCTCAGGTCCTCAGTGGACTTGTCTCTCCTCCTCACGTTCTCAGTGGATTTGCTCCTCCTCCTCAGGTCCTCAGTGGACTTGCTCTTCCTCCTCAGGTCCTCAGTGGACTTGCTCTTCCTCCTCAGGTCCTCAGTGGACTTGCTCGTCCCCCTCAAGTCCTCAGAGGACTTGTTGCTCCTCCTCAGGGCCTCAGTGGACTTGTCTCTCCTTCTCAAGTTCTCAGTGGACTTGCTCCTCCTCAGTTCCTCAGTGTACTTGTTCCTCCTCCTCAGGTCCTCAGTGGACTTGCTCTTCCTCCTCAGGTCCTCAGTGGACTTGCTACTCCTCCTCAGGTCCTCAGTGGACTTGCTCCTCCTCCTCAGGTCCTCAGTGGACTTGCTCTTCCTCCTCAGGTCTTCAGTGGACTTGTCTCTCCTCCTCAAGTTCTCAGTGGACTTGCTCTTCCTCCTCAGGTCCTCAGTGGACTTGCTCTTCCTCCTCAGGTCCTCAGTGGACTTGCTCCTCCTCCTCAGGTCCTCAGTGGACTTGCTCCTCCTCCTCAGGTCCTCAGTGAACTTGCTCCTCCTCCACAGGTCCACAGTGAACTTGCTCCTCCTCCTCAGCTCCTAAGTGGACTTGCTCCCCCACAGACACTTTGGCTTCAGGAATGATTGCTTAGAGTGGCCCAGCCCTGTGTCTCCTGCTGTGCTCCTGCTGTGCTCCTGCTTTGCTCCTGCTCTGCTCCTGCTGCTTGTCCTTCTGTGCTCCTGTTGTGCTCCTGCTTTGCTCCTGCTGTGCTCCTGCTGCTTGTCCTGCTGTGCTCCTGCTGTACTCCTGCTGTGCTCCTGCTGCTTCTCCTGCTGTGCTCCTACTGCGCTCCTGCTGCGCCTCCTGCTGTGTCTCCTGCTGTGCTCACTTTCTGATCTGAAGGTCGACATCAACATTGCAGAAGTGTTTGTCTACGTTAAAAAATAAGTGGATTATACCCT
>NW_027315834.1:42500-45000 GCF_026437365.1 Eucyclogobius newberryi
ACGACCCAGAGCCGTCCAGCACCTTCTGACTGACCCAGAGCCGTCCAGCACTGTCTGACTGACCCAGAGCCGTTCAGCACCTTCTGACTGACCCAGAGCCGTCCAGCACCTTCTCACGCTGCAGCTCCCACATATCATCACGCCTTCATTATTATATGTTTGTATCCGTTCGCACATTACAACAGGAGCAAGACCATTAAAACACATACAAGTTGCTTTTACAAAGGAATAAAAACACACTGCTAAAAGCAGACGGTGAAGGGTTAGTGCTCGAATGGTTAGCGGGATAAGACCGGTCTAATAAATAAAACAGACATCCTAATTATAAGATACAATGAGAAAAGGGCCAGTATAAAACTACACGGTAAAGGAATTACATTTACATAGACTCAAATGATGGTGTTGCCCTTGGCTGAGCTTTGGGTCACACCATTGTTCTGGCCTTAAAGCTCAGTGGGAGTCCACACTGTCTCCACAGAAACTCCACAAGTATCCTCTGTAACCTTTAGAGAGCTCAAGAGCCTGTCAGATGAATCAAGGCCCAGGGCAATAAGCAGGAGCCTGTCAGCTGTGCTCCAGGGGGCAGAGCTGAACCCATCCCACCCTCCGCTCCCTTCACCCCTCACTCCTCCTCTCAGCTCAGGGCATCAGGCACAGGCCACAACATTCACACGCTGTAGGTGTCACAGGACAAAGATCCATCCTCTCTGGCTTATTTCACTAATGACTTGCAACGTGGTGGAGTACTGAATGTTCCCCGTCCAGCTGGGCCCAGTCATGGATGACCAATAACCACAAAAAACAACTCGTCAATGTCCGTTGGCAAGACCTTGAGCTTCCTGCAGTATGGTGTGGATGGTCCCTTGTGATAGAAACCTCTGGGAGAATAATGAAGAGCTTCAGCTCCGCTTTTGAGTGAGATGCTTGGAGAAGTGAGAACGCGGACTCAGTGGAAACAAAATGGCAAAAAGCAGAAATTTCTCACCAAACACTGACTTGATCTCGCACACTGTATTTCCACTCATGATGACTTATATGTAGAGCCCACATGCTTACATGCTCCAGACCCAATCACATGTATAAAGAGATATTCAAACAACAAATGCTGCTTTAGCCACAAACTTGGAATGACATATTTATGTGAATTACTGAGTTTGGTCTCATGATTAAAAAGTATGATTCAGGTACGATTTAGATTATAAATCATACCTGATGTAGAGCTGTGCCTCTGGACACACACGGCAGAGCTCGTGACTGACCCGGTGTGGGGAACAAGGGTCAGTCGCAACGTGATTTAAATAAGACCAGTTACCAATCATTTAGGACTAAGAGCAAGTAGATATTTTCTACACAATACGTGTATTTTAATTGGCTTGAAAAGGGAACAAAAAACATTTCTGCTTCTGAAAGTTAACAGCCAGCGAAACACTGAAGCCTGACTGCAAATAGTGTCATGGGTTAGAGCCCAAAGAGCTGCGTTTGTCCCTATCTGACAATATCACCGGTAAGGATGTCGCAATTATTCTGTTAATTGATAATCTGGATTATTTAGGGCACAATTTAACTGTAAGAACAAACAAAATAGTAATCACAACTATTTTAGAAGCAAAAGTAAGTTGTTTTAATTAAATATTTGGTAAAAAACAAAAAAAACAACATCTAAATATGAAGTACTTTTGTCATCTGTCCTTTTTTGTCACATTTACTTGATTTTATCAGACAGTTTATTTTCATTATTCTTTGTTGCATGTTGCACCTTAAGGCCTATGCAAGTTCCTAATTTGTGAGTTTTGTTCACTGACAATGGCAATAAACCCTTTTCTGATTCTGAATAATCGCAACACTCAAATCTGACATTGCGACATCACCAGAATGCAGGGCTCAGATTAAGGATTAGCACTTGTACAGCAGCTGCTGCTTAACAATCCGTGATTTTTTTTTGCATAGCAAAACATGAAAGTGACTAACAATCAATATTTTCCATCGATGTATTTATTGTGTTATTCAAATTGTACCGCTCTACTTATTTATTCCAGCTATAAAACATTTCCATTTTTCGTTTTGCTACTTGTTACGGATACAAGCGGTCGAAATGAGTTTCCTCCGCCGGGTGGCTTGGCGCTCCCTTAGAGATAAGGTGAGGAGCTCGGCCACACGGGGGGAGCTCGGAGTAGAGCCGCTGCTCCTCCAGCTGAGGTGGCTCGGGCATCTGTTCCGGAGCCTCCTAGGCGCCTCCCTCGGGAGGTGTTTCAGGCATGTCCCACCGGAAAGAGGCCCCGGGGAAGACCCAGGACACTCTGGAGAGACTATGCCTCTCGGCTGGCCTGGGAACGCCTCGGGATCCTCCCGGAGGAGTTGGAGGAAGTGTCTGGGGAGGAGGAAGTCTGGGAGTCTCTGCTCAGACTGCTGCCCCCGCGACCCGGCCCCGGATAAAGCGGCAGAAGATGGATGGATGGATGGATGGATGGATGGTTTTGCTACTTGATGACGGTCCCTAAGC
>NW_027315834.1:50000-152500 GCF_026437365.1 Eucyclogobius newberryi
GTGAGCATTTAAATCATTCACCCACTGTAGATCCCCCTCTGTCTGGGCAGGGGGGATTTTGATGGTTTTCAGGCTCCTCCACACTCCCTGAATGTTCTTTTGCTGCAGCTGCTCCTCCATCCTCCTCTTTTAGCCGGCCTCAGCCTGCCTGATCTTCCTCCTCAGCTCCTTCTGCACAGTCCTCAGCTCCTCCTTGTTCCCTGACCTGAAGGCTCTCTTCTTCTCCTTCAACAGTGCCTACAGTTCACGGTTAATCCATGGCTTGTTGTTTGAAAAACACCGCACCGTCCGGGAGGGAACAATGCTTTCAAAACAGAAGTTGATGTAGTCCGTGATGCACTCCGTGATGGTGTTGATGTCCTTCCCATGTGGGCCATAGAGTTCAGTCCAGACTGGGCGGAGCAACAACAAAGCAGTCAGCTGGAATGAACCATGACTCAGTGAGACATGAAATCAAGGTTTTGTCTCGTAAAAAGTGAATTCAAAGAAAAAGCTTTATTTCCAACGGACGTTCAACAGTCCGAGCCGGTGCGTGGACCACGTCACGTCCACCGGTTCAGCTGAGCGCGGCGGGACCTGTCTCCAGGACAGCAGCCGCCATGACCCGGGCAGGCTCCAGAACAGCAGCCGCCATGACCCGGGCAGGCTCCAGGACAGCAGCCACAATGACCCGGGCAGGCTCCAGGACAGCAGCCGCCATGACCCGCGCAGGCTCCAGGACAGCAGCCGCCATGACCGGGACAGGCTACAGGACAGCAGCCGCCATGACCGGGACAGGCTCCAGGACAGCAGCCGCCATGACCGGGACAGACTCCTGGACAGCAGCCGCCATGACCCGCGCAGACTCCAGAACAGCAGCCGCCATGACCGGGACAGACTCCTGGACAGCAGCCGCCATGACCCGCGCAGGCTCCGGGACAGCTGCCGCCATGACCCGCGCAGGCTCCAGGACAGCAGCCGCCATGACCCGCGCAGACTCCTGGACAGCAGCCGCCATGACCCGCGCAGGCTCCAGGACAGCAGCCGCCATGACCGGAACAGGCTCCAGGACAGCAGCCGCCATGACCCGCGCAGACTCCAGGACAGCAGCCGCCATGACCCGCGCAGGCTCCAGGACAGCTGAATGACTAGAGTACCCGCTCACACCTAATCTGTTCTTTTGTGGTCTGAGTTTGGTTGTGTGTTCAGCGTGTAAACGTAGTGCTTGTCACACAGAAGACTTTACTTTGGAGCGGCCTGGATCAGAACTTTCTTTGTACGTGTGTACAGGAGGCCCCGCCCACACGGCCGGCCTGCGTCATGGTGATGCTCTGCTCCAGCTAAACGGGGTTTCCGTGGAGACTTGGGGGTGTGGTCAACTTGCACATGCCATCAGGTCAGTCTGAGCAGTGAGAAGGATCGCTCAGAAACTACCACCAGAATCACATATGCAAAAAAACATGAACAGGGGTGATTTTGCATAATGTACATGTTTGGTTTTGAAGCTTTCACATTTGGCATTACTTATAAATATATATATATAAATACAGCACGTCTCTTTTAATTGATAGATCCAATAAATAAAACTGTTTTACTCTCTTAACAGTGTAAAACTGAACTAGTTTATTTTCAACCATTTGCAGCAGTTCAAATGTGTTTCTCACTTACCTAATATATTCTAATGAGTTTAAAAGCAGAGTAAACACTTAAGCTAACAAACATGCTAACAACGCAATTCCTGCTTCATGGGAGAATAAAAAACGTTATTTCTATTAGATGCAGACAGCACACAGCGATCTCAATTTCACCCAATGAGTTTGGCCGTCTGTGATGAAAGTAGGGAAAATCTTGAGTCGTACCTCAAAATGTTGGGACAAAAACTAAACTAAGAACCATTGTAGAAAAAGCTTCAGTTGTTTCATCTGGACTCAGTTTAGAAAAAATAGCAAGTCGACTACATCATCGGAGTCATTGTCAATAAGTGAATTTAGGCCGGGAACTCAGATAACCCTCATAACCCTCCTAACCCTAACCCTAACCCCCATAACCCTCATAACCCTAACCCTCCTAACCCTAACCCTAACCCTAACCCCCTAACCCTCATAACCCTCCTAACCCTAACCCTCATAACCCTCCTAACCCTATCCCTCATAACCCTCCTAACCCTAACCCTCCTAACCCTAACCCTAACCCCCTAACCCTAACCCTAACCCTAACTCTAACCCTAACCCTAACTCTAACTCTAACCCTAACCCCAACCCTAACTCTAACTTTAACCCTAACCCTAACCCTAACCCTAACCGAAGCGCTCCACTGTGAACAGGACATTTACTCATCATTTCTGTTTGATTTACGGCGCCTAAAGCCTGATATTCACGCAGACAAACTTTACACAGTCTAACTGTGTTCTGTCTAACGCAGGGGTGTCAATTCCTGCTTCATGGGAGAATAAAAAACGTTATTTCTATTAGATGCAGACAGCACACAGCGATCTCAATTTCACCCAATGAGTTTGGCCGTCTGTGATGAAAGTAGGGAAAATCTTGAGTCGTACCTCAAAATGTTGGGACAAAAACTAAACTAAGAACCATTGTAGAAAAAGCTTCAGTTGTTTCATCTGGACTCAGTTTAGAAAAAATAGCAAGTCAACTACATCATCGGAGTCATTGTCAATAAGTGAATTTAGGCCGGGAACTCAGATAACCCTCATAACCCTCCTAACCCTAACCCTAACCCTCATAACCCTCCTAACCCTAACCCTAACCCTCCTAACCCTAACCCTAACCCTAACCCTCATAACCCTCCTAACCCTATCCCTCATAACCCTCCTAACCCTAACCCTCCTAACCCTAACCCTAACCCCCTAACCCTAACCCTAACCCTAACTCTAACCCTAACCCTAACCCTAACTCTAACCCTAACCCTAACTCTAACCCTAACCCTAACTCTAACCCCAACCCTAACTCTAACCCTAACCCTAACCCTAACCGAAGCGCTCCACTGTGAACAGGACATTTACTCATCATTTCTGTTTGATTTACGGCGCCTAAAGCCTGATATTCACGCAGACAAACTTTACACAGTCTAACTGTGTTCTGTCTAACGCAGGGGTGTCAAACTCATGCTGGGTCACGGGCCGAACATATCGTAAAACATAAAACAATAAAAAAATATAAGAACTCAATAGCTTTTTTACAGCCTAGTAATAGATGTGGAGACTGTTGCACAAATGTGCAGCAGGTGAAAGACTGAGTCCATATTCATGCAGCAGCAGGAACAGGAACATGGACTTTTGATGAGATTTATGATGTGAAATGTTCATATCCCAGACATGTTTCTGCTCAAACTCCATATGAGCTATTTCCATAGTTTAAGCTGATCTTAGTGACAAATGATTCATGTAGTGACTCAAATGAGGTCATTGTGTTTAAGTCACAGTCACATTAGTGTGTCACAGTCACATTAGTGTGTCACAGTCACATTAGTGTGTTCACAGTCACATTGGTGTGTTCACAGTCACATTAGTGTGACACAGTCACATTAGTGTGTTCACAGTCACATTAGTGTGTTCACAGTCACATTAGTGTGTTCACAGTCACATTAGTGTGTTCACAGTCACATTAGTGTGTCACAGTCACATTAGTGTGTTCACAGTCACATTAGTGTGTCACAGTCACATTAGTGTGTTCACAGTCACATTAGTGTGTTCACAATCACATTAGTGTGTCACAATCACATTAGTGTGTCACAATCACATTAGTGTGTCACAGTCACATTAGTGTGTCACAGTCACATTAGTGTGTTCACAGTCACATTAGTGTGTTCACAGTCACATTAGTGTGTTCACAGTCACATTAGTGTGTCACAGTCACATTAGTGTGTTCACAGTCACATTAGTGTGTCACAGTCACATTAGTGTTTCACAGTCACATTAGTGTGTCACAATCACATTAGTGTGTCACAGTCACATTAGTGTGTCACAGTCACATTAGTGTGTTCACAGTCACATTAGTGTGTTCACAGTCACATTAGTGTGTCACAGTCACATTAGTGTGTTCACAGTCACATTAGTGTGTCACAGTCACATTAGTGTGTCACAGTCACATTAGTGTTTCACAGTCACATTAGTGTTTCACAGTCACATTAGTGAGTCACAGTCACATTAGTATGTTCACAGTCACAATAGTGTGTTCACAGTCACATTAGTGTGTTCACAGTCACATTAGTGTGTTCACAGTCACATTAGTGTGTTCACAGTCACAATAGTGTGTCACAGTCACATCAGTGTGTTCACAGTCACAATAGTGTGTCAGTCACATTAGTGTGTTCACAGTCACATTAGTGTGTCACAGTCACATTAGTGTGTCACAGTCACATTAGTGTGTTCACAGTCACAATAGTGTGTCATAGTCACATTAGTGTGTTCACAGTCACATTAGTGTGTTCACAGTCACAATAGTGTGTCACAGTCACATTAGTGTGTTCACAGTCACATTAGTGTGTTCACAGTCACATTAGTGTGTCACAGTCACATTAGTGTGTTCACAGTCACATTAGTGTGTCACAGTCACATTAGTGTGTCACAGTCACATTAGTGTGTTCACAGTCACATTAGTGTGTTCACAGTCACATTAGTGTGTCACAGTCACATTAGTGTGTTCACAGTCACAATAGTGTGTCATAGTCACATTAGTGTGTTCACAGTCACATTAGTGTGTTCACAGTCACAATAGTGTGTCACAGTCACATTAGTGTGTTCACAGTCACATTAGTGTGTTCACAGTCACATTAGTGTGTCACAGTCACATTAGTGTGTTCACAGTCACATTAGTGTGTCACAGTCACATTAGTGTGTCACAGTCACAATAGTGTGTAACAGTCACATTAGTGTGTTCACAGTCACATTAGTGTGTTCACAGTCACATTAGTGTGTCACAGTCACATTAGTGTGTTCACAGTCACATTAGTGTGATTTGGATGTTTTCCTTTCAGAGCATCATCACAGAAGTTAGTTTTCTTCTTGTTAGCTCCACTTTTAGCACAACCACAAAACAGTCTACTTTCTTTCTTCCACGTGTTTCATAAAGCCACACGTCTCTGTCCTCGCTCAGATCTCTGCTCTAAGGTGCTTAAGTGCTGTAAAGTGCGCAAACGCGTGTCTTACTTCTCTCAGCACTTCTCCCTCCGCAGTACGGTTCTAAGAACAAAAATAAAATAATACATTTATTTTTTATTTTTTATATTAATTCAAAATGTTCGGCGGGCCGGAGTAAAACGTTTGGCGGGCCGGAAGTTTGACACCCCTGATCTAACGTCTTGTAGTGTGACATCCATAACTAATAAGACAAAAGAAAACATGCTTAAGAGCTGCATTTACAATATATGTGTCCTGGGGCAAAACAGATTCCACTTTAGTCCATACAGTCACTTTAAACAGATCTTTACTATTTTGACAAGCTCCTTCATTCATTCATGCTCCTATAGGTGCTGCCCCGCCCACATCTCGCTGGTCATCTGGAGACCCACTCCTGAAACCACGCCTACATCGTGGCACCACCCAACTCTCCAACAGGTCAGCTTATTTTGAATTCATGTCAAGTATTTCTCTTCGATGGTTTGGACAATAGAAGCAGTGCTTACACCGGCTGATTGCTGAGTTTAGAGTTTCCAGGTGAAGAGGAAGCTCTATCTGACTTTGATGATGTCATAATGGCAGATGGTTGGCATAACTGTATGGGAGATTTACTGCTTTTGAAAAAAAATTCAAAGAAATCTAAAAAAATACAAAAAATAGAAATCCCCAAATGTTGAAACTTATCTTTAGTGACCGACCGTGGATAAACCAGTCACAAGTCTACCCGGACATTTTGAGTTATTCACAGATTCTGAAAGTGTGAATTCAAAGCTTTCCAATGATGTCTCACTCATGCACATCTGATCATATTTGAGTAAGTTGTGGTCATTTGAATGTAAACAACTCTCAAAACCTTTCACTGAGAAAACGGCCTCTAAAGATTCTCACCTGAGTGAGCCCAGAGTCACAGGGGGGCGGGGCTCATTTGCATCTCATTGAGATAAGCCCTCCCCCCTGTCACACTGACAGCACCTTCCCCCTGTCACACTGACAGCACCTTCCCCCTGTCACATTGACAGCACCTTCCCCCTGTCACACTGACAGCACCTTCCCCCTGTCACACTGACAGCACCTCCCCCTACAGCTGTCACTAAAGACTCAAGAGGAGTGTTATTGATGTGAACTGGACTTGAATCAGAATTAGAAGTTACTATATTAAAATGGAAATACTTGGATTACAAAAGGCCCTGAATAGCATCAAAGAATCAGAATCAGAATAGGGTTTATTGCCATTTGTCGATAAACAGAATTCACAGGTGATTCAGTGCAACACAAACAACAAAACGTTGAACACTGAGCGCTAAACGGCATGATATGTACATAATAAAATATAAAGGTATAAAGTTATGTAGTGCAATAGGATAGATGGGCCTGCCTGTCAATGTTCAGTCCAGGTGGGACCAGGACATGGAGACTTTTTGCAAGCACCACATCTGGTCTCTTGGCATCAAAGCTGTAAGCAAATAACAGGACATTTAAGAAATGGCTAATTATTTCACATAAAACACTCATTAACTCATTTTTTTTTTAACACAATGTGAGAGTTTCAATATAAATACCTGAAGTGCTGATAACTCTTGATCTTTGGAAGCCGTCTGAAGAAGGGACTCAGATGCTTCTGCCAGTCCAAGTTCTTGACAAACACTTTGCCATCCGCCGTTCCAACAAGCTGTGGGATATTGAGGTGAGACTCAGGAGAGCTGTTTTCCACTACCTGATGACAAGGGCGACAATGTAAAAAAAAAAATGAGAACAGAAGAAACATATCTTAAGCAGAACAGAGAGCAGCACTGAAGTTTTGCCAGGTTAATGTTTACACATTATAGTAGTCAAATAATATAAACTAACCTCAGTGATGTCTGATTCTGCATTTGCACTTTATTGTACATTTAATAAAGTTAAGTTAAGTAAATTATGTGTAATAAATAGTACCTGCTGTGCAAAGTCGAAGCTGTAATGCAATGGACTTCTGCATAGTTTTTGATAAACTCCAGCTGTGAGCACCTCTTCTGAAAAGGGAAACAAAGAAGTTCGGAACGAGCTAAACCGGCTAACGCGGGCTACAGTAAAAAACAGTAAAAAACACGAAGATACAGACATTATACCATCCCAAAACAGCTAGTTTCAAGAGACTACGTGATGATAATTATTCAGTAGTAGTCACATTAAATTCAAGCCCGTATTTGTTATGCTGAAGCCAGGAAAAAAGAACACGGCCCGGTGCTAGCTTGGACTGTAGCGAGCTAAAGCGGCTAACGTGGGCTACAGTAAAAAACTGTAAAAAACACGAAGATACAGACATTATACCATCCCAAAACAGCTAGTTTCAAGAGACTACATGACGTTAATTGTTCAGAAAGTGGTCACATTAAATTCAAGCCCGTATTTATAACGTTGAGTGCACTGAAGCAGCATGTTAGCTTAGCATTGCTCCATGTCTGCTCAGGTGCCGAGGCAAGTGACATCACGAAACCACCTTAAAACACAGCGTTAAAGCAATACGTTAGAGTAAAAGTACCTCAGTTCCGTTGCAATGTAGTCCAGGGAATCATACGCTCTGGAGAAAGTCTGAAGAATGAATAATGTCTCTTGAGAGGAGAACAAGGAGGACACGTAGCTGTAGCCATGTGGTCCGCAGCTGATTGGTGGAAAAAGATCGACAGTACGCTGCTGAAAAAAGGGTAACGCCCCCCGCGCTGCACAAAAAAACTACCCATTTTTAACAGCTTAATGTGTACTTTTAAGGTAATGAATACTGTTATCTGAAGCACGGAGAAGGAGGGGCTCCTTTATAACTTCAACTTTCACATAATGCAAAAAAACGAAAATCACAAATTTGGGGAAAAAAAGCTAAAACCCTGTTTATCTCAGTTTCACCGAGGCCAACATGTACCGGCATTTACGCTGCTCCGTCACTATTGGATCTGATTTGGCTCCACAAAAAAAATTAAAAATTGTTTTCAACTACAATGGCACGCATTAAAAAAATCAAAAACACAAAATTACGACATATTTCTGTCCGACAAATGTGTCCCACTTAGTCCAGAGTATGCCAAAAAGTCAGAAAGTAATGTTTCCATTTGTCAGTCATAATTTGGATCCAGTTTCAATCCTTTGACCTAGACTATGGGAGGTATGGAAGTCTATTTTGGAAGTCCATTTTTCAAGACTTTCATGTTGGTAAAAAGAGGGGTATAATTTTCTCAAATTGTTCGTAGATCTCTATGGAGGATCACACCCAAATAACTTAGTGAATCCATTTGCCATTTAAATGGAAAAATCTTTCCAAAGGGCAAAGGAGGTCCCCAAAAAGAGATATTTTTTTTCTTTTTGTACATTTAATGTATCAAGGCATCAGGCCAATTTTTTGAAGAAAATGCACCACATTGGGTATGAAATTTTCTGGTTTGGTCAAATATAATAGAACATAATCTGCACAATTTTATATTCCATCCCATCAATTGTAACACCATATTTGTTTTTGATTGTCTAATGAATTGGGCCAATGGTTCCAAATAGAAAGCAAACAGGAGGAGAGACCAGAAACAGCCCTGTCCCACCCCTTTTTCAAGAGTCAGCAGCTGTCAGGTGACCATTGATTTTAATTCTTAATGTTGGGCCATTGAAAAAGCCCCAATTCGTTTAGAATTAGCCTGCAGGGTAGAAACCGTGGGTGTCTTTCAAATCTGAGAGGGGCTTTCATCTGGGGAACCAAGAGCTCGCCTTTTTAGGCTCGCTTACAAAATTTATTTTGTATATTAAAAATAAAACTTTTACTTTCAGTTTTACTGTTGGAACAAATCAAGTTTTATCCCCCGAAGCCCAAAAAAGCCTGGTAGCTGCTATCTTCTCACCTTTGTTGGACTATGGAAATGTGGTTTTACAAATGTATCAGCAAAGTGCCTGAATTCATAACTGTTTCATTGTGTACTCATCATTGTGATTTGTCTGCCAAGGTTGAGTGGCCCTCTCTGAGTGCAGGTTCACTCATTGGATGTCTCTTATCTTTGTGGTCTTGTGCCGGCCTACCTGTGCGCCCTCGTGCAGAGAGCGGAAGGTCACTACACACTCCGGGTGTAGTGACGGGTTTTTGCTCCATTTATATTTTTTTTTTGAAAAAGACAATTTTCTGTGCTTTTAAATGTAGTTCTGTGTTTTACTCTTTTATATACGATGCCTCTTTTTTAGTGTACATTTTTTAAATGTTGCCCTTTGGCCCAGGTGACCCTTGAAAAAGAGGTCTCAACGTCAATGGAGACTTACCTGTTTAAATAAAGGCTAATAGAGTAATTAATAAAACGTTGAAGGAGGAAAGTGTAAAAGTGAAACGTTTTTGTTACTAGAACCAAACCAGCCGATTTCTGACCACTGAGTGTGTTTGTCTTTCCCAGAGTGAGACCACAAACGGGCATCAGTCTGAAGCAGAAAACAGGAGGAGAGGTCAGAGGTCCCTATGGAGGTGGAGCCAGGACTCGAGGGTGGACCCAAATCTCTCCAGCAGAGAAGAGCCTGCCCTGAGCAGATCTGTGCTGAGTGGGTTTGGAGGGGAAGACTACATCCTTCTGTCTCCGATGGAGCACAGTCTGAATGTGGGCCGGGCCACCACCATAGGTACTAAACAGTCCACTAACTGCACACATGGAGTCAGAAAGTGTAAGCCACTCAATTAGAGTACGCTAACTTATAATTTTTGTAAATGTGTTCTTTGTAAGTATCCTCTTCCCCTTGAAACCTCTCATCTTAGTCTGAACATGGCGGGTGTTCTACTTCGTTCTCATCAAAAAAATGTCTTTGATTGGATAAAGTTGTCTGTCCCTGGGAGATGCTTCATTAAGGCGCTTTTTCCGATTTACTGTATACTGTTGAAAACAGAACTTGATCATTTTAACTTAATTTTAACTTCACAACAATGAGTGCATAAGCACTTTTCACAACATTCAGAGCCCAGAGCAGAGTTTACCATTAGCATTTGTTTACAGCCTGTATTTTCTGTCACAGGTCGATGGTACCACCCCCCTCCCTCCTCACGCCCCACTTACTCCTCTGCTACTCTGCCCCCTCCTCTCGCCAAGACTTTGGGTTGCTATGGCGACTATGAGAACTGCACCATTGTCCAGTCCCACATCCGTGACGACTTTGGCTCCATCACACCAAAAACTCTTATCTTTCCAATACACCTCAAGGTAAGACAAACAACAGGAATAAGACAGGACTAAGTCTGGACAGGACTCGGACTGGAGCAGGACTGACCCAGGACTGGTGCAGTACTGACCCAGGACTGGTGCAGTACTGACCCAGGATTGGTGCGGTACTGACCCAGGACTGGTGCGGTACTGACCCAGAACTGGAGCAGGACTGGTGAAGGACTGACCCAGGACTGGTGCAGGACTGACCCAGGACTGGTGCAGGACTGACCCAGGACTGGTGAAGGACTGACCCAGGACAGGTGCGGGACTGACCCAGGACTGGTGCGGTACTGACCCAGGACTGGAGCAGGACTGACCCAGGACTGGTGCAGGACTGACCCAGGACTGGTGCGGTACTGACCCAGGACTAGAGCAGGACTGACCCAGGACTGGTGCAGTACTGACCCAGGACTGGTGCGGTACTGACCCAGGACTGGTGCGGTACTGACCCAGGACTGGAGCAGGACTGACCCAGGACTGGTGCAGGACTGACCCAGGACTGGTGCGGTACTGACCCAGGACTAGAGCAGGACTGACCCAGGACTGGAGCAGGACAGTCCATGGACTGGTGCAGGACTGACTCAGGACTGGTGCAGGACTGACCCGGGACTGGATTAGGACTGACCCGGGACTGGTGCAGGACTGACCCAGGACTGGTGCGGTACTGACCCAGGACTAGAGCAGGACTGACCCAGGACTGGAGCAGGACAGTCCATGGACTGGTGCAGGACTGACTCAGGACTGGTGCAGGACTGACCCGGGACTGGAGCAGGACTGACCCGGGACTGGTGAAGGACTGACCCAGGACTGGTGCGGTACTGACCCAGGACTAGAGCAGGACTGACCCAGGACTGGAGCAGGACAGTCCATGGACTGGTGCAGGACTGACTCAGGACTGGTGCAGGACTGACCCGGGACTGGATTAGGACTGACCCGGGACTGGTGCAGGACTGACCCAGGACTGGTGCGGTACTGACCCAGGACTAGAGCAGGACTGACCCAGGACTGGAGCAGGACAGTCCATGGACTGGTGCAGGACTGACCTAGGACTGGTGAAGGACTAACCTAGGACTGGTGCAGGACTAACCCGGGACTGGAGCAGGACTGACCCAGGACTGGAGCAGGACTGACCCAGGTGTAGTCAGTCACGCTGGAAGCCTTTGAATTAGTGATAATTTGTTATGTTTAATAGCGATGTAAAAAGTTGTCAAATGGAGCACCAGAGCCACTAAACTAAACCAGCTTATGGGATTTGGGAAAGTAAAACTACATATACATTTCTCAGCCTGTAGAAGGCCAACATGACTTTGTGCTTTCTACCTTATGTTAAATTATACCAATATACGTATACCATTTTGTCAGCATAAATAATTGTTTTAATGTACAAACGCAAATTCTGACACACAAAGGCAGTAAATGAAACAAAATAATTGGACCCACAATAAAGGTGTTTTGATTCATATGAAAAATGAAACACTGAATTGCACCAGTTGTGTTTTTAATTGTTATTTGCATGTGAATTGTTTATTCTTCAGTTTTCGTCATTGTCTTTTTAAGATAGCAGAGTGAGAGTCCCTTGTATAACAGACAAGCTCTGCTATCTCCAAGAAAGTACATGGCAATAATGCTAATGCTAACACTAGCAAAATCGCCACCAGCAAACAATATATGTGAAGGAGACATAGGGGTGGGGAGGGGTAATATGAGCCAAGATGAATGAAAAATAATAATTGCAGTGGTGGTGATTTTGGCGTGAAATATGATCAGCTTTTCTCTCCTGTTTGTGAACTAAAGCTCACACTATCAAATGTGCCTGTCTGTCTCTGAGCACTAAACCCTGTGACGTAGCCATCATTAGGTCAATTAGAGGTTGGCTTAGATTCGGCTTTTCCTGGTAGGAGAAGTTGTCCTCTGCATTTGACCCATCCATCAATACCACTGGGGCAACCTGCCTGAAGCAGTAGTAGCTGCAGCAGAGCGGCCGGGGACCCGTCTCCAGATCTTGTACCAGACGAGGTCAGGGCCATGGCCTAAGGATTTTACCTACTATGCATGTCCTGGGTTAATGGGTGAAACCAGAGGACCCAGAGGAAACCCACCCTGACACAGAAAGGCCCAGACTGGTTCAGCAATCGAACCCGCAACCTTCTTGCTGCTATAGCTGTGGTTGAGGTTATGGCGTTCCTCTTAACTTGTAACAGTACTAACCCGGAGTGGCGCAGGACTGACTTAGCTTTGTGCTTTTTGTATGAAATAACTGTGTTCCTCTCCAGCCTATAGATCTGTGTAGGCCTGACAGAACTCTCCTGATGTCTGAAGACCTGATCCTACATCAACCAGACCTGCTGCCTGCCAAGGTACTGCTATGACCTCTGACCTCTTCCATAAGAACATGCGTTTCTGTCGCTTCTGAAGTAGCTTATATGACTGTGATCTGGAGCAGGTGACAGTGATGGTCTACACCGACCTACTGCTCTTCACCAAAGAAGATGAGATCAACCGATACAACGTCCTGCAGAGCCCTGTCCACCTGGACACTGTGTCTTTCATTGAGGGTAACAACCACATCAGATTTACCAGTGACCTACAACAGAGCTGAACCTGACACACCTACAACAGATCAACACTTGAACTACACCAGACCCTCCATAGAGCTAGACCTGACACACCTACAACAGATCAACACTTGACCTACACCAGACCCACCAGAGAGCTGAACCTGACACACCTACATCAGATCAACAGTTGACCTACACCAGACCCACCATAGAGCTGAACTTGACACCACTACAACAGATCAACACTTGACCTACACCAGACCCACCGTAGAGCTGAACCTGACACACCTACAACGGATCAACACTTGACCTACATCAGACCTACCGTAGAGCTGAACCTGACACACCTACAACAGATCAACACTTTACCTACACCAGACCCATCATAGAGCTTAACCTGACACACCTACAACAGATCAACACTTGACCTACATCAGACCCACCATAGAGCTGAACCTGACACACCTACAACAGATCAACACTTGACCTACATCAGACCTACCATAGAGCTTGACCTAACACATCTACAACAGATCAACATTTGACCTACACCAGACCCACCATAGAGCTGAACCTGACACACCTACAACTGATCAACACTTGACCTAAACCAGACCCACCTTAGAGCTTGACATAACACACCTACAACAGATCAACATTTGACCTACATCAGACCCAAAATAGAGCAGAACCTGACACACCTACAACAGATCAACACTTGACCTACACCAGACCCACCATAGAGCTGAACCTGACACACCTACAACAGATCAACACTTGACCTACACCAGAACCACCATAGAGCTTGACCTAACCACTTACAACAGATCAACACTTGACCTACATCAGACCCACCATAGAGCTGAACCTAACACACCTACAACAGATCAACACTTGACCTACACCAGACCCACAATAGAGCTGAACCTGACACACCTACAACAGATCAACACTTGACCTACATCAGAGCCACAATAGAGCTGAACCTGACACACCTACAACAGATCAACACTTGACCTACACCAGACCCACCATAGAGCTGAACCTGACACACCTACAACAGATAAACACTTGACCTACACTAGACCCACCATAGAGCTGAACCTGACACACCTACAACAGATCAACACTTGACCTACACCAGACCCACCATAGAGCTGAACCTGACACACCTACATCAGATCAACACTTGACATACACCAGACCCACCATAGAGCTGAACTTGACACACCTACAACAGATCAACACTTGACCTACACCAGACCCACCGTGGAGTTGAACCTGACACACCTACAACGGATCAACACTTGACCTACATCAGACCTACCATAGAGCTTGACCTAACACATCTATTAAAAATCAACACTTGACCTACACCAGACCCACCATAGAGCTGAACCTGACACACCTACAACAGATCAACACTTGACCTACACCAGACCCACCATAGAGCTGAACCTGACACACCTACAACAGATCAACACTTGACCTACACCAGACCCACCATAGAGCTGAACCTGACACACCTACAACAGATCAACACTTGACCTACACCAGACCCACCATAGAGCTTGACCTAACCACTTACAACAGATCAACACTTGACCTACATCAGACCCACCATAGAGCTGAACCTGACACACCTACAACAGATAAACACTTGACCTACACTAGACCCACCATAGAGCTGAACCTGACACACCTACAACAGATCAACACTTGACCTACACCAGACCCACCATAGAGCCGAACCTGACACACCTACATCAGATAAACACTTGACCTACACCAGACCCACCATAGAGCTAAACTTGAAACCACTACAACAGATCAACACTTGACCTACACCAGACCCACCGTAGAGTTGAACCTGACACACCTACAACGGATCAACACTTGACCTACATCAGACCTACCATAGAGCTGAACCTGACACACCTACAACAGATCAACACATTACCTACACCAGACCAATCATAGAGCTAAACTGACACACCTACAACAGATCAACACTTGACCTACATCAGACCCACCATAGAGCTGAACCTGACACACCTACAACAGATCAACACTTGAC
The DNA here is from genome assembly GCF_026437365.1 of Eucyclogobius newberryi. Taxonomy (NCBI): domain Eukaryota; kingdom Metazoa; phylum Chordata; class Actinopteri; order Gobiiformes; family Gobiidae; genus Eucyclogobius; species Eucyclogobius newberryi. Next base: position 64,935 of record NW_027315834.1, read on the forward strand.
CTACATCAGACCTACCATAGAGCTTGACCTAACACATCTACAACAGATCAACAGTTGACCTACACCAGACCCACCATAGATCTGAACCTGACATACCTACAACAGATCAACACTTGACCTTCACCAGACCCACCATAGAGCTTGACCTAACACACCTACAGAGATCAACACTTGACCTAAACCGGACCAACCATAGAGCTGAACCTGACACACCTACAACTGATCAACACTTGACCTACACCAGACCCACCTTAGAGTTTGACATAACACACCTACAACAGATCAACATTTGACCTACATCAGACCCACCATAGAGCTGAACCTGGCACACCTAGAACAGATCAACACTTGACCTACACCAGACCCGCCATAGAGCTGAACCTGACACCACTACAACAGATCAACACTTGACCTACACCAGACCCACCGTAGAGCTGAACCTGACACACCTACAACGGATCAACACTTGACCTACACCGGACCCACCATAGAGCTGAACCTAACACACCTCAAACAGATCAACACTTGACCTACATCAGACCTACCATAGAGCTTGACCTAACACATCTATTAAAGATCAAGACTTGACCTACACCAGACCCACCATAGAGCTGAACCTGACACACCTACAACAGATCAACACTTGACCTACACCAGACCCACCATAGAGCTGAACCTGACAAACCTACAACAGATCAACACTTGACCTACATCAGACCCACCATAGAGCTTGACCTGACACACCTACAACAGATCAACATTTGACCTACATCAGACCTACCTTAGAGCTGAACCTGACACACCTACAACAGATCAACATTTGACCTACATCAGACCCACCATAGAGCTGAACTTGACACACCTACAACGGATCAACACTTGACCTACACCAGACCCACCATAGAGCTGAACCTGACACACCTACAACAGATCAACACTTGACCTACACCAGACCCACCATAGAGCTTGACCTGACACACCTACAACAGATCAACACTTGACCTACATCAGACCTACCATAGAGCTTGACCTAACACACCTACAACAGATCAACACTTGACCTACACCAGACCCACCATAGAGCTGAACCTGACACACCTACAACAGATCAACACTTGACCTACACCAGACCCACCATCGAGCTTGACCTAACACACCTACAACAGATCAACACTTGACCTACATCAGACCCACCATAGAGCTGAACCTGACACACCTACAACAGATCAACACTTGACCTACACCAGACCCACCATAGAGCTGAACTTGACACCACTACAACAGATCAACACTTGACCTACACCAGACCCACCGTAGAGTTGAACCTGACACACCTACAACAGATCAACACTTGACCTACACCAGACCCACCATAGAGCTGAACCTGACACACCTACATCAGATCAACACTTGACCTACACCAGACCCACCATAGAGCTGAACTTGACACCACTACAACAGATCAACACTTGACCTACACCAGACCCACCGTAGAGTTGAACCTGACACAACTACAACAGATCAACACTTGACCTACATCAGACCCACAATAGAGCTGAACCTGACACACCTACAACAGATCAACACTTGACCTACACCAGACCCACCATAGAGCTGAACCTGACACACCTACAACAGATAAACACTTGACCTACACTAGACCCACCATAGAGCTGAACCTGACACACCTACAACAGATCAACACTTGACCTACACCAGACCCACAGTAGAGCTGAACCTGACACACCTACAACAGATCAACACTTGACCTACACCAGACCCACCATAGAGCTGAACCTGACAAACCTACAACAGATCAACACTTGACCTACATCAGACCCACCATAGAGCTGAACCTGACACACCTACAACAGATCAACATTTGACCTACATCAGACCTACCTTAGAGCTGAACCTGACACACCTACAACAGATCAAAATTTGACCTACATCAGACCCACCATAGAGCTGAACTTGACACACCTACAACGGATCAACACTTGACCTACATCAGACCTACCATAGAGCTTGACCTAACACATCTATTAAAAATCAACACTTGACCTACACCAGACCCACCAGAGAGCTGAACCTGACACACCTACAACAGATCAACACTTGACCTACACCAGACCCACCATAGAGCTGAACCTGACACACCTACAACAGATCAACACTTGACCTACACCAGACCCACCATGGAGCTTGACCTAACCACTTACAACAGATCAACACTTGACCTACACCAGACCCACCATAGAGCTGAACCTGACACACCTACAACAGATCAACACTTGACCTACATCAGACCCACAATAGAGCTGAACCTGACACACCTACAACAGATCAACACTTGACCTACACCAGACCCACCATAGAGCTGAACCTGACACACCTACAACAGATAAACACTTGACCTACACCAGACCCACCGTAGAGTTGAACCTTTCACACCTACAACGGATCAACACTTGACCTACATCAGACCCACCATAGAGCTGAACCTGACACACCTACAACAGATCAACACTTGACCTACACCAGACCCACAGTAGAGCTGAACCTGACACCACTACAACAGATCAACACTTGACCTACACCTGACCCACCGTAGAGCTGAACCTGACACACCTACAACGGATCAACACTTGACCTACACCGGACCCACCATAGAGCTGAACCTAACACACCTCAAACAGATCAACACTTGACCTACATCAGACCTACCATAGAGCTTGACCTAACACATCTATTAAAGATCAACACTTGACCTACACCAGACCCACCGTAGAACTGAACCTGACACACCTAAAACGGATTAACACTTGACCTACACCGGACCCACCATAGAGCTGAACCTGACACACCTACAACAGATCAACACTTGACCTACACCAGACCCACAATAGAGCTGAACCTGACACACTTACAACAGATCAACACTTGACCTACATCAGACCCACAATAGAGCTGAACCTGACACATTTACAACAGATCAACACTTGACCTACATCAGACCTACCATAGAGCTGAACCTGACACACCTACAACTGATCAACACTTGACCTACACCAGACCCACAATAGAGCTGAACCTGACACACCTACAACAGATCAACACTTGACCTACACCAGACCCACAATAGAGCTGAACCTGACACACCTAAAACAAATCAACACTTGACCTACATCAGACCCACAATAGAGCTGAACCTGACACACCTACAACAGATCAACACTTGACCTACACCAGACCCACCATAGAGCTGAACCTGACACACCTACAACAGATAAACACTTTACCTACACTAGACCCACCATAGAGCTGAACCTGACACACCTACAACAGATCAACACTTGACCTACACCAGACCCACCATAGAGCCGAACCTGACACACCTACATCAGATAAACACTTGACCTACACCAGACCCACCATAGAGCTAAACTTGAAACCACTACAACAGATCAACACTTGACCTACACCAGACCCACCGTAGAGTTGAACCTGACACACCTACAACGGATCAACACTTGACCTACATCAGACCTACCATAGTGCTGAACCTGACACACCTACAACAGATCAACACATTACCTACACCAGACCAATCATAGAGCTTAACTGACACACCTACAACAGATCAACACTTGACCTACATCAGACCCACCATAGAGCTGAACCTGACACACCTACAACAGATCAACACTTGACCTACATCAGACCTACCATAGAGCTTGACCTAACACATCTACAACAGATCAACAGTTGACCTACACCAGACCCACCATAGATCTGAACCTGACATACCTACAACAGATCAACACTTGACCTTCACCAGACCCACCATAGAGCTTGACCTAACACACCTACAGAGATCAACACTTGACCTAAACCGGACCAACCATAGAGCTGAACCTGACACACCTACAACTGATCAACACTTGACCTACACCAGACCCACCTTAGAGTTTGACATAACACACCTACAACAGATCAACATTTGACCTACATCAGACCCACCATAGAGCTGAACCTGGCACACCTAGAACAGATCAACACTTGACCTACACCAGACCCGCCATAGAGCTGAACCTGACACCACTACAACAGATCAACACTTGACCTACACCAGACCCACCATAGAGCTTGACCTAACACATCTATTAAAGATCAAGACTTGACCTACACCAGACCCACCATAGAGCTGAACCTGACACACCTACAACAGATCAACACTTGACCTACACCAGACCCACCATAGAGCTGAACCTGACAAACCCACAACAGATCAACACTTGACCTACACCAGACCCACCGTGGAGTTGAACCTGACACACCTACAACGGATCAACACTTGACCTACATCAGACCTACCATAGAGCTTGACCTAACACATCTATTAAAAATCAACACTTGACCTACACCAGACCCACCATAGAGCTGAACCTGACACACCTACAACAGATCAACACTTGACCTACACCAGACCCACCATAGAGCTGAACCTGACACACCTACAACAGATCAACACTTGACCTACACCAGACCCACCATAGAGCTGAACCTGACACACCTACAACAGATCAACACTTGACCTACACCAGACCCACCATAGAGCTTGACCTAACCACTTACAACAGATCAACACTTGACCTACATCAGACCCACCATAGAGCTGAACCTGACACACCTACAACAGATCAACACTTGACCTACACCAGACCCACAATAGAGCTGAACCTGACACACCTAAAACAAATCAACACTTGACCTACATCAGACCCACAATAGAGCTGAACCTGACACACCTACAACAGATCAACACTTGACCTACACCAGACCCACCATAGAGCTGAACCTGACACACCTACAACAGATAAACACTTGACCTACACTAGACCCACCATAGAGCTGAACCTGACACACCTACAACAGATCAACACTTGACCTACACCAGACCCACCATAGAGCCGAACCTGACACACCTACATCAGATAAACACTTGACCTACACCAGACCCACCATAGAGCTAAACTTGAAACCACTACAACAGATCAACACTTGACCTACACCAGACCCACCGTAGAGTTGAACCTGACACACCTACAACGGATCAACACTTGACCTACATCAGACCTACCATAGAGCTGAACCTGACACACCTACAACAGATCAACACATAACCTACACCAGACCAATCATAGAGCTTAACTGACACACCTACAACAGATCAACACTTGACCTACATCAGACCCACCATAGAGCTGAACCTGACACACCTACAACAGATCAACACTTGACCTACATCAGACCTACCATAGAGCTTGACCTAACACATCTACAACAGATCAACAGTTGACCTACACCAGACCCACCATAGATCTGAACCTGACATACCTACAACAGATCAACACTTGACCTTCACCAGACCCACCATAGAGCTTGACCTAACACACCTACAGAGATCAACACTTGACCTAAACCGGACCAACCATAGAGCTGAACCTGACACACCTACAACTGATCAACACTTGACCTACACCAGACCCACCTTAGAGTTTGACATAACACACCTACAACAGATCAACATTTGACCTACATCAGACCCACCATAGAGCTGAACCTGGCACACCTAGAACAGATCAACACTTGACCTACACCAGACCCGCCATAGAGCTGAACCTGACACCACTACAACAGATCAACACTTGACCTACACCAGACCCACCATAGAGCTTGACCTAACACATCTATTAAAGATCAAGACTTGACCTACACCAGACCCACCATAGAGCTGAACCTGACACACCTACAACAGATCAACACTTGACCTACACCAGACCCACCATAGAGCTGAACCTGACAAACCCACAACAGATCAACACTTGACCTACATCAGACCCACCATAGAGCTGAACCTGACACACCTACAACAGATCAACATTTGACCTACATCAGACCTACCTTAGAGCTGAACCTGACACACCTACAACAGATCAACATTTGACCTACATCAGACCCACCATAGAGCTGAACTTGACACACCTACAACGGATCAACACTTGACCTACACCAGACCCACCATAGAGCTGAACCTGACACACCTACAACAGATCAACACTTGACCTACACCAGACCCACCATAGAGCTTGACCTGACACACCTACAACAGATCAACACTTGACCTACATCAGACCTACCATAGAGCTTGACCTAACACACCTACAACAGATCAACACTTGACCTACACCAGACCCACCATAGAGCTGAACCTGACACACCTACAACAGATCAACACTTGACCTACACCAGACCCACCATCGAGCTTGACCTAACACACCTACAACAGATCAACACTTGACCTACATCAGACCCATCATAGAGCTGAACCTGACACACCTACAACAGATCAACACTTGACCTACACCAGACCCACCATAGAGCTGAACTTGACACCACTACAACAGATCAACACTTGACCTACACCAGACCCACCGTAGAGTTGAACCTGACACACCTACAACAGATCAACACTTGACCTACACTAGACCCACCATAGAGCTGAACCTGACACACCTACAACAGATCAACACTTGACCTACACCAGACCCACCATAGAGCTGAACCTGACACACCTACATCAGATCAACACTTGACCTACACCAGACCCACCATAGAGCTGAACTTGACACACCTACAACAGATCAACACTTGACCTACACCAGACCCACCGTGGAGTTGAACCTGACACACCTACAACGGATCAACACTTGACCTACATCAGACCTACCATAGAGCTTGACCTAACACATCTATTAAAAATCAACACTTGACCTACACCAGACCCACCATAGAGCTGAACCTGACACACCTACAACAGATCAACACTTGACCTACACCAGACCCACCATAGAGCTGAACCTGACACACCTACAACAGATCAACACTTGACCTACACCAGACCCACCATAGAGCTGAACCTGACACACCTACAACAGATCAACACTTGACCTACACCAGACCCACCATAGAGCTTGACCTAACCACTTACAACAGATCAACACTTGACCTACATCAGACCCACCATAGAGCTGAACCTGACACACCTACAACAGATCAACACTTGACCTACACCAGATCCACAATAGAGCTGAACCTGACACACCTAAAACAAATCAACACTTGACCTACATCAGACCCACAATAGAGCTGAACCTGACACACCTACAACAGATCAACACTTGACCTACACCAGACCCACCATAGAGCTGAACCTGACACACCTACAACAGATAAACACTTGACCTACACTAGACCCACCATAGAGCTGAACCTGACACACCTACAACAGATCAACACTTGACCTACACCAGACCCACCATAGAGCCGAACCTGACACACCTACATCAGATAAACACTTGACCTACACCAGACCCACCATAGAGCTAAACTTGAAACCACTACAACAGATCAACACTTGACCTACACCAGACCCACCGTAGAGTTGAACCTGACACACCTACAACGGATCAACACTTGACCTACATCAGACCTACCATAGAGCTGAACCTGACACACCTACAACAGATCAACACATTACCTACACCAGACCAATCATAGAGCTAAACTGACACACCTACAACAGATCAACACTTGACCTACATCAGACCCACCATAGAGCTGAACCTGACACACCTACAACAGATCAACACTTGACCTACATCAGACCTACCATAGAGCTTGACCTAACACATCTACAACAGATCAACAGTTGACCTACACCAGACCCACCATAGATCTGAACCTGACATACCTACAACAGATCAACACTTGACCTTCACCAGACCCACCATAGAGCTTGACCTAACACACCTACAGAGATCAACACTTGACCTAAACCGGACCAACCATAGAGCTGAACCTGACACACCTACAACTGATCAACACTTGACCTACACCAGACCCACCTTAGAGTTTGACATAACACACCTACAACAGATCAACATTTGACCTACATCAGACCCACCATAGAGCTGAACCTGGCACACCTAGAACAGATCAACACTTGACCTACACCAGACCCGCCATAGAGCTGAACCTGACACCACTACAACAGATCAACACTTGACCTACACCAGACCCACCGTAGAGCTGAACCTGACACACCTACAACGGATCAACACTTGACCTACACCGGACCCACCATAGAGCTGAACCTAACACACCTCAAACAGATCAACACTTGACCTACATCAGACCTACCATAGAGCTTGACCTAACACATCTATTAAAGATCAAGACTTGACCTACACCAGACCCACCATAGAGCTGAACCTGACACACCTACAACAGATCAACATTTGACCTACATCAGACCTACCTTAGAGCTGAACCTGACACACCTACAACAGATCAACATTTGACCTACATCAGACCCACCATAGAGCTGAACTTGACACACCTACAACGGATCAACACTTGACCTACACCAGACCCACCATAGAGCTGAACCTGACACACCTACAACAGATCAACACTTGACCTACACCAGACCCACCATAGAGCTTGACCTGACACACCTACAACAGATCAACACTTGACCTACATCAGACCTACCATAGAGCTGGACCTAACACACCTACAACAGATCAACACTTGACCTACACCAGACCCACCATAGAGCTGAACCTGACACACCTACAACAGATCAACACTTGACCTACACCAGACCCACCATCGAGCTTGACCTAACACACCTACAACAGATCAACACTTGACCTACATCAGACCCACCATAGAGCTGAACCTGACACACCTACAACAGATCAACACTTGACCTACATCAGACCCACCATAGAGCTGAACCTGACACACCTACAACAGATCAACACTTGACCTACATCAGACCTACCATAGAGCTTGACCTAACACATCTACAACAGATCAACAGTTGACCTACACCAGACCCACCATAGATCTGAACCTGACATACCTACAACAGATCAACACTTGACCTTCACCAGACCCACCATAGAGCTTGACCTAACACACCTACAGAGATCAACACTTGACCTAAACCGGACCAACCATAGAGCTGAACCTGACACACCTACAACTGATCAACACTTGACCTACACCAGACCCACCTTAGAGTTTGACATAACACACCTACAACAGATCAACATTTGACCTACATCAGACCCACCATAGAGCTGAACCTGGCACACCTAGAACAGATCAACACTTGACCTACACCAGACCCGCCATAGAGCTGAACCTGACACCACTACAACAGATCAACACTTGACCTACACCAGACCCACCATAGAGCTTGACCTAACACATCTATTAAAGATCAAGACTTGACCTACACCAGACCCACCATAGAGCTGAACCTGACACACCTACAACAGATCAACACTTGACCTACACCAGACCCACCATAGAGCTGAACCTGACAAACCCACAACAGATCAACACTTGACCTACATCAGACCCACCATAGAGCTGAACCTGACACACCTACAACAGATCAACATTTGACCTACATCAGACCTACCTTAGAGCTGAACCTGACACACCTACAACAGATCAACATTTGACCTACATCAGACCCACCATAGAGCTGAACTTGACACACCTACAACGGATCAACACTTGACCTACACCAGACCCACCATAGAGCTGAACCTGACACACCTACAACAGATCAACACTTGACCTACACCAGACCCACCATAGAGCTTGACCTGACACACCTACAACAGATCAACACTTGACCTACATCAGACCTACCATAGAGCTTGACCTAACACACCTACAACAGATCAACACTTGACCTACACCAGACCCACCATAGAGCTGAACCTGACACACCTACAACAGATCAACACTTGACCTACACCAGACCCACCATCGAGCTTGACCTAACACACCTACAACAGATCAACACTTGACCTACATCAGACCCATCATAGAGCTGAACCTGACACACCTACAACAGATCAACACTTGACCTACACCAGACCCACCATAGAGCTGAACTTGACACCACTACAACAGATCAACACTTGACCTACACCAGACCCACCGTAGAGTTGAACCTGACACACCTACAACAGATCAACACTTGACCTACACTAGACCCACCATAGAGCTGAACCTGACACACCTACAACAGATCAACACTTGACCTACACCAGACCCACCATAGAGCTGAACCTGACACACCTACATCAGATCAACACTTGACCTACACCAGACCCACCATAGAGCTGAACTTGACACACCTACAACAGATCAACACTTGACCTACACCAGACCCACCGTGGAGTTGAACCTGACACACCTACAACGGATCAACACTTGACCTACATCAGACCTACCATAGAGCTTGACCTAACACATCTATTAAAAATCAACACTTGACCTACACCAGACCCACCATAGAGCTGAACCTGACACACCTACAACAGATCAACACTTGACCTACACCAGACCCACCATAGAGCTGAACCTGACACACCTACAACAGATCAACACTTGACCTACACCAGACCCACCATAGAGCTGAACCTGACACACCTACAACAGATCAACACTTGACCTACACCAGACCCACCATAGAGCTTGACCTAACCACTTACAACAGATCAACACTTGACCTACATCAGACCCACCATAGAGCTGAACCTGACACACCTACAACAGATCAACACTTGACCTACACCAGATCCACAATAGAGCTGAACCTGACACACCTAAAACAAATCAACACTTGACCTACATCAGACCCACAATAGAGCTGAACCTGACACACCTACAACAGATCAACACTTGACCTACACCAGACCCACCATAGAGCTGAACCTGACACACCTACAACAGATAAACACTTGACCTACACTAGACCCACCATAGAGCTGAACCTGACACACCTACAACAGATCAACACTTGACCTACACCAGACCCACCATAGAGCCGAACCTGACACACCTACATCAGATAAACACTTGACCTACACCAGACCCACCATAGAGCTAAACTTGAAACCACTACAACAGATCAACACTTGACCTACACCAGACCCACCGTAGAGTTGAACCTGACACACCTACAACGGATCAACACTTGACCTACATCAGACCTACCATAGAGCTGAACCTGACACACCTACAACAGATCAACACATTACCTACACCAGACCAATCATAGAGCTAAACTGACACACCTACAACAGATCAACACTTGACCTACATCAGACCCACCATAGAGCTGAACCTGACACACCTACAACAGATCAACACTTGACCTACATCAGACCTACCATAGAGCTTGACCTAACACATCTACAACAGATCAACAGTTGACCTACACCAGACCCACCATAGATCTGAACCTGACATACCTACAACAGATCAACACTTGACCTTCACCAGACCCACCATAGAGCTTGACCTAACACACCTACAGAGATCAACACTTGACCTAAACCGGACCAACCATAGAGCTGAACCTGACACACCTACAACTGATCAACACTTGACCTACACCAGACCCACCTTAGAGTTTGACATAACACACCTACAACAGATCAACATTTGACCTACATCAGACCCACCATAGAGCTGAACCTGGCACACCTAGAACAGATCAACACTTGACCTACACCAGACCCGCCATAGAGCTGAACCTGACACCACTACAACAGATCAACACTTGACCTACACCAGACCCACCGTAGAGCTGAACCTGACACACCTACAACGGATCAACACTTGACCTACACCGGACCCACCATAGAGCTGAACCTAACACACCTCAAACAGATCAACACTTGACCTACATCAGACCTACCATAGAGCTTGACCTAACACATCTATTAAAGATCAAGACTTGACCTACACCAGACCCACCATAGAGCTGAACCTGACACACCTACAACAGATCAACATTTGACCTACATCAGACCTACCTTAGAGCTGAACCTGACACACCTACAACAGATCAACATTTGACCTACATCAGACCCACCATAGAGCTGAACTTGACACACCTACAACGGATCAACACTTGACCTACACCAGACCCACCATAGAGCTGAACCTGACACACCTACAACAGATCAACACTTGACCTACACCAGACCCACCATAGAGCTTGACCTGACACACCTACAACAGATCAACACTTGACCTACATCAGACCTACCATAGAGCTGGACCTAACACACCTACAACAGATCAACACTTGACCTACACCAGACCCACCATAGAGCTGAACCTGACACACCTACAACAGATCAACACTTGACCTACACCAGACCCACCATCGAGCTTGACCTAACACACCTACAACAGATCAACACTTGACCTACATCAGACCCACCATAGAGCTGAACCTGACACACCTACAACAGATCAACACTTGACCTACACCAGACCCACCATAGAGCTGAACTTGACACCACTACAACAGATCAACACTTGACCTACACCAGACCCACCGTAGAGTTGAACCTGACACACCTACAACAGATCAACACTTGACCTACACCAGACCCACCATAGAGCTGAACCTGACACACCTACATCAGATCAACACTTGACCTACACCAGACCCACCATAGAGCTGAACTTGACACCACTACAACAGATCAACACTTGACCTACACCAGACCCACCGTAGAGTTGAACCTGACACACCTACAACAGATCAACACTTGACCTACATCAGACCCACAATAGAGCTGAACCTGACACACCTACAACAGATCAACACTTGACCTACACCAGACCCACCATAGAGCTGAACCTGACACACCTACAACAGATAAACACTTGACCTACACTAGACCCACCATAGAGCTGAACCTGACACACCTACAACAGATCAACACTTGACCTACACCAGACCCACCATAGAGCTGAACCTGACACACCTACATCAGATAAACACTTGACCTACACCAGACCCACCGTAGAGTTGAACCTGACACACCTACAACGGATCAACACTTGACCTACATCAGACCCACCATAGAGCTGAACCTGACACACCTACAACAGATCAACACTTGACCTACACCAGACCCACAGTAGAGCTGAACCTGACACACCTACAACAGATCAACACTTGACATACACCAGACCCACCATAGAGCTGAACCTGACAAACCTACAACAGATCAACACTTGACCTACATCAGACCCACCATAGAGCTGAACCTGACACACCTACAACAGATCAACATTTGACCTACATCAGACCTACCTTAGAGCTGAACCTGACACACCTACAACAGATCAAAATTTGACCTACATCAGACCCACCATAGAGCTGAACTTGACACACCTACAACGGATCAACACTTGACCTACATCAGACCTACCATAGAGCTTGACCTAACACATCTATTAAAAATCAACACTTGACCTACACCAGACCCACCAGAGAGCTGAACCTGACACACCTACAACAGATCAACACTTGACCTACACCAGACCCACCATAGAGCTGAACCTGACACACCTACAACAGATCAACACTTGACCTACACCAGACCCACCATAGAGCTTGACCTAACCACTTACAACAGATCAACACTTGACCTACACCAGACCCACCATAGAGCTGAACCTGACACACCTACAACAGATCAACACTTGACCTACACCAGACCCACCATAGAGCTGAACCTGACACACCTACAACAGATAAACACTTGACCTACACTAGACCCACCATAGAGCTGAACCTGACACACCTACAACAGATCAACACTTGACCTACACCAGACCCACCATAGAGCTGAACCTGACACACCTACATCAGATAAACACTTGACCTACACCAGACCCACCGTAGAGTTGAACCTTACACACCTACAACGGATCAACACTTGACCTACATCAGACCCACCATAGAGCTGAACCTGACACACCTACAACAGATCAACACTTGACCTACACCAGACCCACAGTAGAGCTGAACCTGACACCACTACAACAGATCAACACTTGACCTACACCTGACCCACCGTAGAGCTGAACCTGACACACCTACAACGGATCAACACTTGACCTACACCGGACCCACCATAGAGCTGAACCTAACACACCTCAAACAGATCAACACTTGACCTACATCAGACCTACCATAGAGCTTGACCTAACACATCTATTAAAGATCAACACTTGACCTACACCAGACCCACCGTAGAACTGAACCTGACACACCTAAAACGGATTAACACTTGACCTACACCGGACCCACCATAGAGCTGAACCTGACACACCTACAACAGATCAACATTTGACCTACACCAGACCCACAATAGAGCTGAACCTGACACACTTATAACAGATCAACACTTGACCTACATCAGACCCACAATAGAGCTGAACCTGACACATTTACAACAGATCAACACTTGACCTACATCAGACCTACCATAGAGCTGAACCTGACACACCTACAACTGATCAACACTTGACCTACACCAGACCCACAATAGAGCTGAACCTGACACACCTACAACAGATCAACACTTGACCTACACCAGACCCACAATAGAGCTGAACCTGACACACCTAAAACAAATCAACACTTGACCTACATCAGACCCACAATAGAGCTGAACCTGACACACCTACAACAGATCAACACTTGACCTACACCAGACCCACCATAGAGCTGAACCTGACACACCTACAACAGATAAACACTTGACCTACACTAGACCCACCATAGAGCTGAACCTGACACACCTACAACAGATCAACACTTGACCTACACCAGACCCACCATAGAGCCGAACCTGACACACCTACATCAGATAAACACTTGACCTACACCAGACCCACCATAGAGCTAAACTTGAAACCACTACAACAGATCAACACTTGACCTACACCAGACCCACCGTAGAGTTGAACCTGACACACCTACAACGGATCAACACTTGACCTACATCAGACCTACCATAGAGCTGAACCTGACACACCTACAACAGATCAACACATTACCTACACCAGACCAATCATAGAGCTTAACTGACACACCTACAACAGATCAACACTTGACCTACATCAGACCCACCATAGAGCTGAACCTGACACACCTACAACAGATCAACACTTGACCTACATCAGACCTAGCATAGAGCTTGACCTAACACATCTACAACAGATCAACAGTTGACCTACACCAGACCCACCATAGATCTGAACCTGACATACCTACAACAGATCAACACTTGACCTTCACCAGACCCACCATAGAGCTTGACCTAACACACCTACAGAGATCAACACTTGACCTAAACCGGACCAACCATAGAGCTGAACCTGACACACCTACAACTGATCAACACTTGACCTACACCAGACCCACCTTAGAGTTTGACATAACACACCTACAACAGATCAACATTTGACCTACATCAGACCCACCATAGAGCTGAACCTGGCACACCTAGAACAGATCAACACTTGACCTACACCAGACCCGCCATAGAGCTGAACCTGACACCACTACAACAGATCAACACTTGACCTACACCAGACCCACCGTAGAGCTGAACCTGACACACCTACAACGGATCAACACTTGACCTACACCGGACCCACCATAGAGCTGAACCTAACACACCTCAAACAGATCAACACTTGACCTACATCAGACCTACCATAGAGCTTGACCTAACACATCTATTAAAGATCAAGACTTGACCTACACCAGACCCACCATAGAGCTGAACCTGACACACCTACAACAGATCAACACTTGACCTACACCAGACCCACCATAGAGCTGAACCTGACAAACCTACAACAGATCAACACTTGACCTACATCAGACCCACCATAGAGCTGAACCTGACACACCTACAACAGATCAACATTTGACCTACATCAGACCTACCTTAGAGCTGAACCTGACACACCTACAACAGATCAACATTTGACCTACATCAGACCCACCATAGAGCTGAACTTGACACACCTACAACGGATCAACACTTGACCTACACCAGACCCACCATAGAGCTGAACCTGACACACCTACAACAGATCAACACTTGACCTACTCCAGACCCACCATAGAGCTTGACCTGACACACCTACAACAGATCAACACATTACCTACACCAGACCCATCATAGAGCTTAACTGACACACCTACAACAGATCAACACTTCACCTACATCAGACCCACCATAGAGCTGAACCTGACACACCTACAACAGATCAACACTTGACCTACATCAGACCTACCATAGAGCTTGACCTAACACATCTACAACAGATCAACAGTTGACCTACACCAGACCCACCATAGATCTGAACCTGACAAACCTACAACAGATCAACACTTGACCTTCACCAGACCCACCATAGAGCTTGACCTAACACACCTACAGAGATCAACACTTGACCTAAACCGGACCAACCATAGAGCTGAACCTGACACACCTACAACTGATCAACACTTGACCTACACCAGACCCACCTTAGAGCTTGACATAACACACCTACAACAGATCAACATTTGACCTACATCAGACCCACCATAGAGCTGAACCTGACACACCTAGAACAGATCAACACTTGACCTACACCAGACCCACCATAGAGCTGAACCTGACACCACTACAACAGATCAACACTTGACCTACACCAGACCCACCGTAGAGCTGAACCTGACACACCTACAACGGATCAACACTTGACCTACACCGGACCCACCATAGAGCTGAACCTAACACACCTAAAACAGATCAACACTTGACCTACATCAGACCTACCATTGAGCTTGACCTAACACATCTATTAAAGATCAACACTTGACCTACACCAGACCCACCGTAGATCTGAACCTGACACACCTACAACGGATTAACACTTGACCTACATCAGACCTACCATAGAGCTTGACCTAACACATCTATTAAAGATCAACACTTGACCTACACCAGACCCACCATAGAGCTGAACCTGACACACCTACAACAGATCAACACTTGACCTACATCAGACCCACAATAGAGCTGAACCTGACACACTTACAACAGATCAACACTTGACCTACACCGGACCCACCATAGAGCTGAACCTGACACACCTACAACAGATCAACATTTGACCTACATCAGACCCACCATAGAGCTGAACTTGACACACCTACAACGGATCAACACTTGACCTACACCAGACCCACCATAGAGCTGAACCTGACACACCTACAACAGATCAACACTTGACCTACACCGCACCCACCATAGAGCTTGACCTGACACACCTACAACAGATCAACACTTGACCTACATCAGACCTACCATAGAGCTTGACCTAACACACCTACAACAGATCAACACTTGACCTACACCAGACCCACCATAGAGCTGAACCTGACACACCTACAACAGATCAACACTTGACCTACACCAGACCCACCATCGAGCTTGACCTAACACACCTACAACAGATCAACACTTGACCTACATCAGACCCACCATAGAGCTGAACCTGACACACCTACAACAGATCAACACTTGACCTACACCAGACCCACCATAGAGCTGAACTTGACACCACTACAACAGATCAACACTTGACCTACACCAGACCCACCGTAGAGTTGAACCTGACACACCTACAACAGATCAACACTTGACCTACACCAGACCCACCATAGAGCTGAACCTGACACACCTACATCAGATCAACACTTGACCTACACCAGACCCACCATAGAGCTGAACTTGACACCACTACAACAGATCAACACTTGACCTACACCAGACCCACCGTAGAGTTGAACCTGACACACCTACAACAGATCAACACTTGACCTACATCAGACCCACAATAGAGCTGAACCTGACACACCTACAACAGATCAACACTTGACCTACACCAGACCCACCATAGAGCTGAACCTGACACACCTACAACAGATAAACACTTGACCTACACTAGACCCACCATAGAGCTGAACCTGACACACCTACAACAGATCAACACTTGACCTACACCAGACCCACCATAGAGCTGAACATGACACACCTACATCAGATAAACACTTGACCTACACCAGACCCACCGTAGAGTTGAACCTGACACACCTACAACGGATCAACACTTGACCTACATCAGACCCACCATAGAGCTGAACCTGACACACCTACAACAGATCAACACTTGACCTACACCAGACCCACAGTAGAGCTGAACCTGACACACCTACAACAGATCAACACTTGACCTACACCAGACCCACCATAGAGCTGAACCTGACAAACCTACAACAGATCAACACTTGACCTACATCAGACCCACCATAGAGCTGAACCTGACACACCTACAACAGATCAACATTTGACCTACATCAGACCTACCTTAGAGCTGAACCTGACACACCTACAACAGATCAAAATTTGACCTACATCAGACCCACCATAGAGCTGAACTTGACACACCTACAACGGATCAACACTTGACCTACATCAGACCTACCATAGAGCTTGACCTAATACATCTATTAAAAATCAACACTTGACCTACACCAGACCCACCAGAGAGCTGAACCTGACACACCTACAACAGATCAACACTTGACCTACACCAGACCCACCATAGAGCTGAACCTGACACACCTACAACAGATCAACACTTGACCTACACCAGACCCACCATAGAGCTTGACCTAACCACTTACAACAGATCAACACTTGACCTACACCAGACCCACCATAGAGCTGAACCTGACACACCTACAACAGATCAACACTTGACCTACATCAGACCCACAATAGAGCTGAACCTGACACACCTACAACAGATCAACACTTGACCTACACCAGACCCACCATAGAGCTGAACCTGACACACCTACAACAGATAAACACTTGACCTACACTAGACCCACCATAGAGCTGAACCTGACACACCTACAACAGATCAACACTTGACCTACACCAGACCCACCATAGAGCTGAACCTGACACACCTACATCAGATAAACACTTGACCTACACCAGACCCACCGTAGAGTTGAACCTTACACACCTACAACGGATCAACACTTGACCTACATCAGACCCACCATAGAGCTGAACCTGACACACCTACAACAGATCAACACTTGACCTACACCAGACCCACAGTAGAGCTGAACCTGACACCACTACAACAGATCAACACTTGACCTACACCTGACCCACCGTAGAGCTGAACCTGACACACCTACAACGGATCAACACTTGACCTACACCGGACCCACCATAGAGCTGAACCTAACACACCTCAAACAGATCAACACTTGACCTACATCAGACCTACCATAGAGCTTGACCTAACACATCTATTAAAGATCAACACTTGACCTACACCAGACCCACCGTAGAACTGAACCTGACACACCTAAAACGGATTAACACTTGACCTACACCGGACCCACCATAGAGCTGAACCTGACACACCTACAACAGATCAACACTTGACCTACACCAGACCCACAATAGAGCTGAACCTGACACACTTACAACAGATCAACACTTGACCTACATCAGACCCACAATAGAGCTGAACCTGACACATTTACAACAGATCAACACTTGACCTACATCAGACCTACCATAGAGCTGAACCTGACACACCTACAACTGATCAACACTTGACCTACACCAGACCCACAATAGAGCTGAACCTGACACACCTACAACAGATCAACACTTGACCTACACCAGACCCACAATAGAGCTGAACCTGACACACCTACAACAGATCAACACTTGACCTACACCAGACCCACCATAGAGCTGAACCTGACACACCTACAACAGATAAACACTTGACCTACACTAGACCCACCATAGAGCTGAACCTGACACACCTACAACAGATAAACACTTGACCTACACCAGACCCACCGTAGAGCTGAACCTGACACACCTACATCAGATAAACACTTGACCTACACCAGACCCACCGTAGAGTTGAACCTGACACACCTACAACGGATCAATACTTGACCTACATCAGACCCACCATAGAGCTGAACCTGACACACCTACAACAGATCAACACTTGACCTACATCAGACCTACCATAGAGCTTGACCTAACACATCTACAACAGATCAACAGTTGACCTACACCAGACCCACCATAGATCTGAACCTGACATACCTACAACAGATCAACACTTGACCTTCACCAGACCCACCATAGAGCTTGACCTAACACACCTACAGAGATCAACACTTGACCTAAACCGGACCAACCATAGAGCTGAACCTGACACACCTACAACTGATCAACACTTGACCTACACCAGACCCACCTTAGAGTTTGACATAACACACCTACAACAGATCATCATTTGACCTACATCAGACCCACCATAGAGCTGAACCTGGCACACCTAGAACAGATCAACACTTGACCTACACCAGACCCACCATAGAGCTGAACCTGACACCACTACAACAGATCAACACTTGACCTACACCAGACCCACCGTAGAGCTGAACCTGACACACCTACAACGGATCAACACTTGACCTACACCGGACCCACCATAGAGCTGAACCTAACACACCTCAAACAGATCAACACTTGACCTACATCAGACCTACCATAGAGCCTGACCTAACACATCTATTAAAGATCAAGACTTGACCTACACCAGACCCACCATAGAGCTGAACCTGACACACCTACAACAGATCAACACTTGACCTACACCAGACCCACCATAGAGCTGAACCTGACAAACCTACAACAGATCAACACTTGACCTACATCAGACCCACCATAGAGCTGAACCTGACACACCTACAACAGATCAACATTTGACCTACATCAGACCTACCTTAGAGCTGAACCTGACACACCTACAACAGATCAACATTTGACCTACATCAGACCCACCATAGAGCTGAACTTGACACACCTACAACGGATCAACACTTGACCTACACCAGACCCACCATAGAGCTGAACCTGACACACCTACAACAGATCAACACTTGACCTACACCAGACCCACCATAGAGCTTGACCTGACACACCTACAACAGATCAACACTTGACCTACATCAGACCTACCATAGAGCTTGACCTAACACACCTACAACAGATCAACACTTGACCTACACCAGACCCACCATAGAGCTGAACCTGACACACCTACAACAGATCAACACTTGACCTACACCAGACCCACCATCGAGCTTGACCTAACACACCTACAACAGATCAACACTTGACCTACATCAGACCCACCATAGAGCTGAACCTGACACACCTACAACAGATCAACACTTGACCTACACCAGACCCACCATAGAGCTGAACTTGACACCACTACAACAGATCAACACTTGACCTACACCAGACCCACCGTAGAGTTGAACCTGACACACCTACAACAGATCAACACTTGACCTACACCAGACCCACCATAGAGCTGAACCTGACACACCTACAACAGATAAACACTTGACCTACACTAGACCCACCATAGAGCTGAACCTGACACACCTACAACAGATCAACACTTGACCTACACCAGACCCACCATAGAGCTGAACCTGACACACCTACATCAGATCAACACTTGACCTACACCAGACCCACCATAGAGCTGAACTTGACACCACTACAACAGATCAACACTTGACCTACACCAGACCCACCGTAGAGTTGAACCTGACACACCTACAACAGATCAACACTTGACCTACATCAGACCCACAATAGAGCTGAACCTGACACACCTACAACAGATCAACACTTGACCTACACCAGACCCACCATAGAGCTGAACCTGACACACCTACATCAGATAAACACTTGACCTACACCAGACCCACCGTAGAGTTGAACCTGACACACCTACAACGGATCAACACTTGACCTACATCAGACCCACCATAGAGCTGAACCTGACACACCTACAACAGATCAACACTTGACCTACACCAGACCCACAGTAGAGCTGAACCTGACACACCTACAACAGATCAACACTTGACCTACACCAGACCCACCATAGAGCTGAACCTGACAAACCTACAACAGGTCAACACTTGACCTACATCAGACCCACCATAGAGCTGAACCTGACACACCTACAACAGATCAACATTTGACCTACATCAGACCTACCTTAGAGCTGAACCTGACACACCTACAACAGATCAACATTTGACCTACATCAGACCCACCATAGAGCTGAACTTGACACACCTACAACGGATCAACACTTGACCTACATCAGACCTACCATAGAGCTTGACCTAACACATCTATTAAAAATCAACACTTGACCTACATCAGACCCACAATAGTGCTGAACCTGACACACCTACAAATGATCAACAGTTGACCTACACCAGACCCACCATAGATCTGAACCTGACATACCTACAACAGATCAACACTTGACCTTCACCAGACCCACCATAGAGCTTGACCTAACACACCTACAGAGATCAACACTTGACCTAAACCGGACCAACCATAGAGCTGAACCTGACACACCTACAACTGATCAACACTTGACCTACACCAGACCCACCTTAGAGTTTGACATAACACACCTACAACAGATCAACATTTGACCTACATCAGACCCACCATAGAGCTGAACCTGGCACACCTAGAACAGATCAACACTTGACCTACACCAGACCCACCATAGAGCTGAACCTGACACCACTACAACAGATCAACACTTGACCTACACCAGACCCACCGTAGAGCTGAACCTGACACACCTACAACGGATCAACACTTGACCTACACCGGACCCACCATAGAGCTGAACCTAACACACCTCAAACAGATCAACACTTGACCTACATCAGACCTACCATAGAGCTTGACCTAACACATCTATTAAAGATCAAGACTTGACCTACACCAGACCCACCATAGAGCTGAACCTGACACACCTACAACAGATCAACACTTGACCTACACCAGACCCACCATAGAGCTGAACCTGACAAACCTACAACAGATCAACACTTGACCTACATCAGACCCACCATAGAGCTGAACCTGACACACCTACAACAGATCAACATTTGACCTACATCAGACCTACCTTAGAGCTGAACCTGACACACCTACAACAGATCAACATTTGACCTACATCAGACCCACCATAGAGCTGAACTTGACACACCTACAACGGATCAACACTTGACCTACACCAGACCCACCATAGAGCTGAACCTGACACACCTACAACAGATCAACACTTGACCTACACCAGACCCACCATAGAGCTTGACCTGACACACCTACAACAGATCAACACTTGACCTACATCAGACCTACCATAGAGCTTGACCTAACACACCTACAACAGATCAACACTTGACCTACACCAGACCCACCATAGAGCTGAACCTGACACACCTACAACAGATCAACACTTGACCTACACCAGACCCACCATAGAGCTGAACCTGACACACCTACATCAGATCAACACTTGACCTACACAAGACCCACCATAGAGCTGAACTTGACACCACTACAACAGATCAACACTTGACCTACACCAGACCCACCGTAGAGTTGAACCTGACACACCTACAACAGATCAACACTTGACCTACACCAGACCCACCATAGAGCTGAACCTGACACACCTACAACAGATAAACACTTGACCTACACTAGACCCACCATAGAGCTGAACCTGACACACCTACAACAGATCAACACTTGACCTACACCAGACCCACCATAGAGCTGAACCTGACACACCTACATCAGATCAACACTTGACCTACACAAGACCCACCATAGAGCTGAACTTGACACCACTACAACAGATCAACACTTGACCTACACCAGACCCACCGTAGAGTTGAACCTGACACACCTACAACAGATCAACACTTGACCTACATCAGACCCACAATAGAGCTGAACCTGACACACCTACAACAGATCAACACTTGACCTACACCAGACCCACCATAGAGCTGAACCTGACACACCTACAACAGATAAACACTTGACCTACACTAGACCCACCATAGAGCTGAACCTGACACACCTACAACAGATCAACACTTGACCTACACCAGACCCACCATAGAGCTGAACCTGACACACCTACATCAGATAAACACTTGACCTACACCAGACCCACCGTAGAGTTGAACCTGACACACCTACAACGGATCAACACTTGACCTACATCAGACCCACCATAGAGCTGAACCTGACACACCTACAACAGATCAACACTTGACCTACACCAGACCCACCGTAGAGCTGAACCTGACACACCTACAACAGATCAACACTTGACCTACACCAGACCCACCATAGAGCTGAACCTGACAAACCTACAACAGATCAACACTTGACCTACATCAGACCCACCATAGAGCTGAACCTGACAAACCTACAACAGATCAACATTTGACCTACATCAGACCTACCTTAGAGCTGAACCTGACACACCTACAACAGATCAACATTTGACCTACATCAGACCCACCATAGAGCTGAACTTGACACACCTACAACGGATCAACACTTGACCTACATCAGACCTACCATAGAGCTTGACCTAACACATCTATTAAAAATCAACACTTGACCTACATCAGACCCACAATAGTGCTGAACCTGACACACCTACAACAGATCAACACTTGACCTACACCAGACCCACCATAGAGCTGAACCTGACACACCTACAACAGATAAACACTTGACCTACACTAGACCCACCATAGAGCTGAACCTGACACACCTACAACAGATCAACACTTGACCTACACCAGACCCACCATAGAGCTGAACCTGACACACCTACATCAGATAAACACTTGACCTACACCAGACCCACCGTAGAGTTGAACCTGACACACCTACAACGGATCAACACTTGACCTACATCAGACCCACCATAGAGCTGAACCTGACACACCTACAACAGATCAACACTTGACCTACACCAGACCCACAGTAGAGCTGAACCTGACACACCTACAACAGATCAACACTTGACCTACACCAGACCCACCATAGAGCTGAACCTGACAAACCTACAACAGATCAACACTTGACCTACATCAGACCCACCATAGAGCTGAACCTGACAAACCTACAACAGATCAACATTTGACCTACATCAGACCTACCTTAGAGCTGAACCTGACACACCTACAACAGATCAACATTTGACCTACATCAGACCCACCATAGAGCTGAACTTGACACACCTACAACGGATCAACACTTGACCTACATCAGACCTACCATAGAGCTTGACCTAACACATCTATTAAAAATCAACACTTGACCTACATCAGACCCACAATAGTGCTGAACCTGACACACCTACAACAGATCAACACTTGACCTACACCAGACCCACCATAGAGCTGAACCTGACACACCTACAACAGATAAACACTTGACCTACACTAGACCCACCATAGAGCTGAACCTGACACACCTACAACAGATCAACACTTGACCTACACCAGACCCACCATAGAGCTGAACCTGACACACCTACATCAGATAAACACTTGACCTACACCAGACCCACCGTAGAGTTGAACCTGACACACCTACAACGGATCAACACTTGACCTACATCAGACCCACCATAGAGCTGAACCTGACACACCTACAACAGATCAACACTTGACCTACACCAGACCCACAGTAGAGCTGAACCTGACACCACTACAACAGATCAACACTTGACCTACACCTGACCCACCGTAGAGCTGAACCTGACACACCTACAACGGATCAACACTTGACCTACACCGGACCCACCATAGAGCTGAACCTAACACACCTCAAACAGATCAACACTTGACCTACATCAGACCTACCATAGAGCTTGACCTAACACATCTATTAAAGATCAACACTTGACCTACACCAGACCCACAATAGAGCTGAACCTGACACACTTACAACAGATCAACACTTGACCTACATCAGACCCACAATAGAGCTGAACCTGACATATTTACATCAGATCAACACTTGACCTACATCAGACCTACCATAGAGCTGAACCTGACACACCTACAACAGATCAACACTTGACCTACACCAGACCCACAATAGAGCTGAACCTGACACACCTACAACAGATCAACACTTGACCTACACCAGACCCACAATAGAGCTGAACCTGACACACCTACAACAGATCAACACTTGACCTACACCAGACCCACCATAGAGCTGAACCTGACACACCTACAACAGATAAACACTTGACCTACACTAGACCCACCATAGAGCTGAACCTGACACACCTACAACAGATAAACACTTGACCTACACCAGACCCACCGTAGAGCTGAACCTGACACACCTACATCAGATAAACACTTGACCTACACCAGACCCACCGTAGAGTTGAACCTGACACACCTACAACGGATCAATACTTGACCTACATCAGACCCACCATAGAGCTGAACCTGACACACCTACAACAGATTAACACTTGACCTACACCAGACCCACCATAGAGCTGAACCTACCACTACAACAGATCAACACTTGACCTACACCAGACCCACCGTAGAGCTGAACCTCACACACCTACAACGGATAAACACTTGACCTACACCGGACCCACCATAGAGCTGAACCTAACACACCTACAAAAGATCAACACTTGACCTACACCAGACCCACCATAGAGCTGAACCTGACACACCTACAACAGATAAACACTTGACCTACACTAGACCCACCATAGAGCTGAACCTGACACACCTACAACAGATCAACACTTGACCTACACCAGACCCACCATAGAGCTGAACCTGACACACCTACATCAGATCAACACTTGACCTACACCAGACCCACCATAGAGCTGAACTTGACACACCTACAACAGATCAACACTTGACCTACACCAGACCCACCGTGGAGTTGAACCTGACACACCTACAACGGATCAACACTTGACCTACATCAGACCTACCATAGAGCTTGACCTAACACATCTATTAAAAATCAACACTTGACCTACACCAGACCCACCATAGAGCTGAACCTGACACACCTACAACGGATCAACACTTGACCTACACCAGACCCACCATAGAGCTGAACCTGACACACCTACAACAGATCAACACTTGACCTACACCAGACCCACCATAGAGCTGAACCTGACACACCTACAACAGATAAACACTTGACCTACACCAGACCCACCATAGAGCTTGACCTAACCACTTACAACAGATCAACACTTGACCTACATCAGACCCACCATAGAGCTGAACCTGACACACCTACAACAGATCAACACTTGACCTACACCAGACCCACAATAGAGCTGAACCTGACACACCTAAAACAAATCAACACTTGACCTACATCAGACCCACAATAGAGCTGAACCTGACACACCTACAACGGATCAACACTTGACCTACACCAGACCCACCATAGAGCTGAACCTGACACACCTACAACAGATAAACACTTGACCTACAATAGACCCACCATAGAGCTGAACCTGACACACCTACAACAGATCAACACTTGACCTACACCAGACCCACCATAGAGCTGAACCTGACACACCTACATCAGATAAACACTTGACCTACACCAGACCCACAATAGTGCTGAACCTGACACACCTACAACAGATCAACACTTGACCTACACCAGACCCACCATAGAGCTGAACCTGACACACCTACAACAGATCAACACTTGACCTACACCAGACCCACCGTAGAGTTGAACCTGACACACCTACAACGGATCAATACTTGACCTACATCAGACCCACCATAGAGCTGAACCTGACACACCTACAACAGATCAACACTTGACCTACACCAGACCCACCATAGAGCTGAACCTGACACACCTACAACAGATCAACACTTGACCTACACCAGACCCACCATAGAGCTGAACCTGACACACCTACAACAGATAAACACTTGACCTACACTAGACCCACCATAGAGCTGAACCTGACACACCTACAACAGATAAACACTTGACCTACACCAGACCCACCGTAGAGCTGAACCTGACACACCTACATCAGATAAACACTTGACCTACACCAGACCCACCGTAGAGTTGAACCTGACACACCTACAACGGATCAATACTTGACCTACATCAGACCCACCATAGAGCTGAACCTGACACACCTACAACAGATAAACACTTGACCTACACCAGACCCACCGTAGAGTTGAACCTGACACACCTACAACGGATCAATACTTGACCTACATCAGACCCACCATAGAGCTGAACCTGACACACCTACAACAGATCAACACTTGACCTACACCAGACCCACCATAGAGCTGAACCTGACACACCTACAACAGATCAACACTTGACCTACACCAGACCCACCATAGAGCTGAACCTGACACACCTACAACAGATAAACACTTGACCTACACTAGACCCACCATAGAGCTGAACCTGACACACCTACAACAGATAAACACTTGACCTACACCAGACCCACCGTAGAGCTGAACCTGACACACCTACATCAGATAAACACTTGACCTACACCAGACCCACCGTAGAGTTGAACCTGACACACCTACAACGGATCAATACTTGACCTACATCAGACCCACCATAGAGCTGAACCTGACACACCTACAACAGATAAACACTTGACCTACACCAGACCCACCATAGAGCTGAACCTGACACCACTACAACAGATCAACACTTGACCTACACCAGACCCACCGTAGAGCTGAACCTGACACACCTACAACGGATAAACACTTGACCTACACCGGACCCACCATAGAGCTGAACCTAACACACCTACAAAAGATCAACACTTGACCTACACAAGACCCACCATAGAGCTGAACCTGACACACCTACAACAGATAAACACTTGACCTACACTAGACCCACCATAGAGCTGAACCTGACACACCTACAACAGATCAACACTTGACCTACACCAGACCCACCATAGAGCTGAACCTGACACACCTACATCAGATCAACACTTGACCTACACCAGACCCACCATAGAGCTGAACTTGACACACCTACAACAGATCAACACTTGACCTACACCAGACCCACCGTGGAGTTGAACCTGACACACCTACAACGGATCAACACTTGACCTACATCGGACCTACCATAGAGCTTGACCTAACACATCTATTAAAAATCAACACTTGACCTACACCAGACCCACCATAGAGCTGAACCTGACACACCTACAACGGATCAACACTTGACCTACACCAGACCCACCATAGAGCTGAACCTGACACACCTACAACAGATCAACACTTGACCTACACCAGACCCACCATAGAGCTGAACCTGACACACCTACAACAGATAAACACTTGACCTACACCAGACCCACCATAGAGCTTGACCTAACCACTTACAACAGATCAACACTTGACCTACATCAGACCCACCATAGAGCTGAACCTGACACACCTACAACAGATCAACACTTGACCTACACCAGACCCACAATAGAGCTGAACCTGACACACCTAAAACAAATCAACACTTGACCTACATCAGACCCACAATAGAGCTGAACCTGACACACCTACAACGGATCAACACTTGACTTACACCAGACCCACCATAGAGCTGAACCTGACACACCTACAACAGATCAACACTTGACCTACACCAGACCCACCATAGAGCTGAACCTGACACACCTACATCAGATAAACACTTGACCTACACCAGACCCACAATAGTGCTGAACCTGACACACCTACAACAGATCAACACTTGACCTACACCAGACCCACCATAGAGCTGAACCTGACACACCTACAACAGATAAACACTTGACCTACACTAGACCCACCATAGAGCTGAACCTGACACACCTACAACAGATCAACACTTGACCTACACCAGACCCACCATAGAGCTGAACCTGACACACCTACATCAGATAAACACTTGACCTACACCAGACCCACCGTAGAGTTGAACCTGACACACCTACAACGGATCAACACTTGACCTACATCAGACCCACCATAGAGCTGAACCTGACACACCTACAACAGATCAACACTTGACCTACACCAGACCCACAGTAGAGCTGAACCTGACACCACTACAACAGATCAACACTTGACCTACACCTGACCCACCGTAGAGCTGAACCTGACACACCTACAACGGATCAACACTTGACCTACACCGGACCCACCATAGAGCTGAACCTAACACACCTCAAACAGATCAACACTTGACCTACATCAGACCTACCATAGAGCTTGACCTAACACATCTATTAAAGATCAACACTTGACCTACACCAGACCCACCGTAGAACTGAACCTGACACACCTAAAACGGATTAACACTTGACCTACACCGGACCCACCATAGAGCTGAACCTGACACACCTACAACAGATCAACACTTGACCTACACCAGACCCACAATAGAGCTGAACCTGACACACTTACAACAGATCAACACTTGACCTACATCAGACCCACAATAGAGCTGAACCTGACACATTTACAACAGATCAACACTTGACCTACATCAGACCTACCATAGAGCTGAACCTGACACACCTACAACAGATCAACACTTGACCTACACCAGACCCACAATAGAGCTGAACCTGACACACCTACAACAGATCAACACTTGACCTACACCAGACCCACAATAGAGCTGAACCTGACACACCTACAACAGATCAACACTTGACCTACACCAGACCCACCATAGAGCTGAACCTGACACACCTACAACAGATAAACACTTGACCTACACTAGACCCACCATAGAGCTGAACCTGACACACCTACAACAGATAAACACTTGACCTACACCAGACCCACCGTAGAGCTGAACCTGACACACCTACATCAGATAAACACTTGACCTACACCAGACCCACCGTAGAGTTGAACCTGACACACCTACAACAGATCAACACTTGACCTACACCAGACCCACAATAGAGCTGAACCTGACACACCTACAACAGATCAACACTTGACCTACACCAGACCCACCATAGAGCTGAACCTGACACACCTACAACAGATCAACACTTGACCTACACCAGACCCACAATAGAGCTGAACCTGACACACCTACAACAGATCAACACTTGACCTACACCAGACCCACCATAGAGCTGAACCTGACACACCTACATCAGATAAACACTTGACCTACACCAGACCCACAATAGTGCTGAACCTGACACACCTACAACAGATCAACACTTGACCTACACCAGACCCACCATAGAGCTGAACCTGACACACCTACAACAGATAAACACTTGACCTACACTAGACCCACCATAGAGCTGAACCTGACACACCTACAACAGATCAACACTTGACCTACACCAGACCCACCATAGAGCTGAACCTGACACACCTACATCAGATAAACACTTGACCTACACCAGACCCACCGTAGAGTTGAACCTGACACACCTACAACGGATCAACACTTGACCTACATCAGACCCACCATAGAGCTGAACCTGACACACCTACAACAGATCAACACTTGACCTACACCAGACCCACAGTAGAGCTGAACCTGACACCACTACAACAGATCAACACTTGACCTACACCTGACCCACCGTAGAGCTGAACCTGACACACCTACAACGGATCAACACTTGACCTACACCGGACCCACCATAGAGCTGAACCTAACACACCTCAAACAGATCAACACTTGACCTACATCAGACCTACCATAGAGCTTGACCTAACACATCTATTAAAGATCAACACTTGACCTACACCAGACCCACCGTAGAACTGAACCTGACACACCTAAAACGGATTAACACTTGACCTACACCGGACCCACCATAGAGCTGAACCTGACACACCTACAACAGATCAACACTTGACCTACACCAGACCCACAATAGAGCTGAACCTGACACACTTACAACAGATCAACACTTGACCTACATCAGACCCACAATAGAGCTGAACCTGACACATTTACAACAGATCAACACTTGACCTACATCAGACCTACCATAGAGCTGAACCTGACACACCTACAACAGATCAACACTTGACCTACACCAGACCCACAATAGAGCTGAACCTGACACACCTACAACAGATCAACACTTGACCTACACCAGACCCACAATAGAGCTGAACCTGACACACCTACAACAGATCAACACTTGACCTACACCAGACCCACCATAGAGCTGAACCTGACACACCTACAACAGATAAACACTTGACCTACACTAGACCCACCATAGAGCTGAACCTGACACACCTACAACAGATAAACACTTGACCTACACCAGACCCACCGTAGAGCTGAACCTGACACACCTACATCAGATAAACACTTGACCTACACCAGACCCACCGTAGAGTTGAACCTGACACACCTACAACAGATCAACACTTGACCTACACCAGACCCACAATAGAGCTGAACCTGACACACCTACAACAGATCAACACTTGACCTACACCAGACCCACCATAGAGCTGAACCTGACACACCTACAACAGATCAACACTTGACCTACACCAGACCCACAATAGAGCTGAACCTGACACACCTACAACAGATCAACACTTGACCTACACCAGACCCACCATAGAGCTGAACCTGACACACCTACAACAGATAAACACTTGACCTACACTAGACCCACCATAGAGCTGAACCTGACACACCTACAACAGATAAACACTTGACCTACACCAGACCCACCGTAGAGCTGAACCTGACACACCTACATCAGATAAACACTTGACCTACACCAGACCCACCGTAGAGCTGAACCTGATACACCTACAACAGATAAACACTTGACCTACACCAGACCCACCGTAGAGCTGAACCTGACACACCTACATCAGATAAACACTTGACCTACACCAGACCCACCGTAGAGTTGAACCTGACACACCTACAACGGATCAATACTTGACCTACACCAGACCCACCATAGAGCTGAACCTGACACCACTACAACAGATCAACACTTGACCTACACCAGACCCACCGTAGAGCTGAACCTGACACACCTACAACGGATAAACACTTGACCTACACCGGACCCACCATAGAGCTGAACCTAACACACCTACAAAAGATCAACACTTGACCTACACCAGACCCACCATAGAGCTGAACCTGACACACCTACAACAGATAAACACTTGACCTACACTAGACCCACCATAGAGCTGAACCTGACACACCTACAACAGATCAACACTTGACCTACACCAGACCCACCATAGAGCTGAACCTGACACACCTACATCAGATCAACACTTGACCTACACCAGACCCACCATAGAGCTGAACTTGACACACCTACAACAGATCAACACTTGACCTACACCAGACACACCGTGGAGTTGAACCTGACACACCTACAACGGATCAACACTTGACCTACATCAGACCTACCATAGAGCTTGACCTAACACATCTATTAAAAATCAACACTTGACCTACACCAGACCCACCATAGAGCTGAACCTGACACACCTACAACGGATCAACACTTGACCTACACCAGACCCACCATAGAGCTGAACCTGACACACCTACAACAGATCAACACTTGAC
Organism: Eucyclogobius newberryi; assembly: GCF_026437365.1. Taxonomy (NCBI): domain Eukaryota; kingdom Metazoa; phylum Chordata; class Actinopteri; order Gobiiformes; family Gobiidae; genus Eucyclogobius; species Eucyclogobius newberryi. Next base: position 98,597 of record NW_027315834.1, read on the forward strand.
CTACACCAGACCCACCATAGAGCTGAACCTGACACACCTACAACAGATAAACACTTGACCTACACCAGACCCACCATAGAGCTTGACCTAACCACTTACAACAGATCAACACTTGACCTACATCAGACCCACCATAGAGCTGAACCTGACACACCTACAACAGATCAACACTTGACCTACACCAGACCCACAATAGAGCTGAACCTGACACACCTAAAACAAATCAACACTTGACCTACATCAGACCCACAATAGAGCTGAACCTGACACACCTACAACGGATCAACACTTGACCTACACCAGACCCACCATAGAGCTGAACCTGACACACCTACAACAGATAAACACTTGACCTACACTAGACCCACCATAGAGCTGAACCTGACACACCTACAACAGATCAACACTTGACCTACACCAGACCCACCATAGAGCTGAACCTGACACACCTACATCAGATAAACACTTGACCTACACCAGACCCACCATAGAGCTAAACTTGACACCACTACAACAGATCAACACTTGACCTACACCAGACCCACCGTAGAGTTGAACCTGACACACCTACAACGGATCAACACTTGACCTACATCAGACCTACCATAGAGCTGAACCTGACACACCTACAACAGATCAACACATTACCTACACCAGACCCATCATAGAGCTTAACTGACACACCTACAACAGATCAACACTTCACCTACATCAGACCCACCATAGAGCTGAACCTGACACACCTACAACAGATCAACACTTGACCTACATCAGACCTACCATAGAGCTTGACCTAACACATCTACAACAGATCAACAGTTGACCTACACCAGACCCACCATAGATCTGAACCTGACATACCTACAACAGATCAACACTTGACCTTCACCAGACCCACCATAGAGCTTGACCTAACACACCTACAGAGATCAACACTTGACCTAAACCGGACCAACCATAGAGCTGAACCTGACACACCTACAACTGATCAACACTTGACCTACACCAGACCCACCGTAGAGTTGAACCTGACACACCTACAACGGATCAACACTTGACCTACATCAGACCCACCATAGAGCTGAACCTGACACACCTACAACAGATCAACACTTGACCTACACCAGACCCACAGTAGAGCTGAACCTGACACCACTACAACAGATCAACACTTGACCTACACCTGACCCACCGTAGAGCTGAACCTGACACACCTACAACGGATCAACACTTGACCTACACCGGACCCACCATAGAGCTGAACCTAACACACCTCAAACAGATCAACACTTGACCTACATCAGACCTACCATAGAGCTTGACCTAACACATCTATTAAAGATCAACACTTGACCTACACCAGACCCACCGTAGAACTGAACCTGACACACCTAAAACGGATTAACACTTGACCTACACCGGACCCACCATAGAGCTGAACCTGACACACCTACAACAGATCAACACTTGACCTACACCAGACCCACAATAGAGCTGAACCTGACACACTTACAACAGATCAACACTTGACCTACATCAGACCCACAATAGAGCTGAACCTGACACATTTACAACAGATCAACACTTGACCTACATCAGACCTACCATAGAGCTGAACCTGACACACCTACAACAGATCAACACTTGACCTACACCAGACCCACAATAGAGCTGAACCTGACACACCTACAACAGATCAACACTTGACCTACACCAGACCCACAATAGAGCTGAACCTGACACACCTACAACAGATCAACACTTGACCTACACCAGACCCACCATAGAGCTGAACCTGACACACCTACAACAGATAAACACTTGACCTACACTAGACCCACCATAGAGCTGAACCTGACACACCTACAACAGATAAACACTTGACCTACACCAGACCCACCGTAGAGCTGAACCTGACACACCTACATCAGATAAACACTTGACCTACACCAGACCCACCGTAGAGTTGAACCTGACAAACCTACAACGGATCAATACTTGACCTACATCAGACCCACCATAGAGCTGAACCTGACACACCTACAACAGATCAACACTTGACCTACACCAGACCCACCATAGAGCTGAACCTGACACCACTACAACAGATCAACACTTGACCTACACCAGACCCACCGTAGAGCTGAACCTGACACACCTACAACGGATAAACACTTGACCTACACCGGACCCACCATAGAGCTGAACCTAACACACCTACAAAAGATCAACACTTGACCTACACCAGACCCACCATAGAGCTGAACCTGACACACCTACAACAGATAAACACTTGACCTACACTAGACCCACCATAGAGCTGAACCTGACACACCTACAACAGATCAACACTTGACCTACACCAGACCCACCATAGAGCTGAACCTGACACACCTACATCAGATCAACACTTGACCTACACCAGACCCACCATAGAGCTGAACTTGACACACCTACAACAGATCAACACTTGACCTACACCAGACCCACCGTGGAGTTGAACCTGACACACCTACAACGGATCAACACTTGACCTACATCAGACCTACCATAGAGCTTGACCTAACACATCTATTAAAAATCAACACTTGACCTACACCAGACCCACCATAGAGCTGAACCTGACACACCTACAACGGATCAACACTTGACCTACACCAGACCCACCATAGAGCTGAACCTGACACACCTACAACAGATCAACACTTGACCTACACCAGACCCACCATAGAGCTGAACCTGACACACCTACAACAGATCAACACTTGACCTACACCAGACCCACCATAGAGCTGAACCTGACACACCTACATCAGATAAACACTTGACCTACACCAGACCCACCATAGAGCTAAACTTGACACCACTACAACAGATCAACACTTGACCTACACCAGACCCACCGTAGAGTTGAACCTGACACACCTACAACGGATCAACACTTGACCTACATCAGACCTACCATAGAGCTGAACCTGACACACCTACAACAGATCAACACATTACCTACACCAGACCCATCATAGAGCTTAACTGACACACCTACAACAGATCAACACTTCACCTACATCAGACCCACCATAGAGCTGAACCTGACACACCTACAACAGATCAACACTTGACCTACATCAGACCTACCATAGAGCTTGACCTAACACATCTACAACAGATCAACAGTTGACCTACACCAGACCCACCATAGATCTGAACCTGACATACCTACAACAGATCAACACTTGACCTTCACCAGACCCACCATAGAGCTTGACCTAACACACCTACAGAGATCAACACTTGACCTAAACCGGACCAACCATAGAGCTGAACCTGACACACCTACAACTGATCAACACTTGACCTACACCAGACCCACCTTAGAGCTTGACATAACACACCTACAACAGATCAACATTTGACCTACATCAGACCCACCATAGAGCTGAACCTGACACACCTAGAACAGATCAACACTTGACCTACACCAGACCCACCATAGAGCTGAACCTGACACCACTACAACAGATCAACACTTGACCTACACCAGACCCACCGTAGAGCTGAACCTGACACACCTACAACGGATCAACACTTGACCTACACCGGACCCACCATAGAGCTGAACCTGACACACCTACAACAGATAAACACTTGACCTACACCAGACCTACCATTGAGCTTGACCTAACACATCTATTAAAGATCAACACTTGACCTACACCAGACCCACCGTAGATCTGAACCTGACACACCTACAACGGATTAACACTTGACCTACATCAGACCTACCATAGAGCTTGACCTAACACATCTATTAAAGATCAACACTTGACCTACACCAGACCCACCATAGAGCTGAACCTGACACACCTACAACAGATCAACACTTGACCTACATCAGACCCACAATAGAGCTGAACCTGACACACTTACAACAGATCAACACTTGACCTACACCGGACCCACCATAGAGCTGAACCTGACACACCTACAACAGATCAACACTTGACCTACACCAGACCCACCATAGAGCTGAACCTGACAAACCTACAACAGATCAACACTTGACCTACATCAGACCCACCATAGAGCTGAACCTGACACACCTACAACAGATCAACATTTGACCTACATCAGACCCACCATAGAGCTGAACTTGACACACCTACAACGGATCAACACTTGACCTACACCAGACCCACCATAGAGCTGAACCTGACACACCTACAACAGATCAACACTTGACCTACACCGCACCCACCATAGAGCTTGACCTGACACACCTACAACAGATCAACACTTGACCTACATCAGACCTACCATAGAACTTGACCTAACACACCTACAACAGATCAACACTTGACCTACACCAGACCCACCATAGAGCTGAGCCTGACACACCTGCAATAGATCAACACTTGACCTACACCAGACCCACTATAGAGGTTAACCTGACACACCTACAACAGATCAACATTTGACGTACATCAGACCTACCATAGAGCTTGACCTAACACATCTACAACAGATCAACACTTGACCTACACCAGACCCACCATAGAGCTGAACCTGACACACCTACAACAGATCAACAATTGATCTACACCAGACCCACCATCGAGCTTGACCTAACACACCTACAACAGATCAACACTTGACCTACATCAGACCCACCATAGAGCTGAACCTGACACACCTACAACAGATCAACACTTGACCTACACCAGACCCACCATAGAGCTGAACTTGACACCACTACAACAGATCATCACTTGACCTACACCAGACCCACCGTAGAGTTGAACCTGACACACCTACAACAGATCAACACTTGACCTACACCAGACCCACCATAGAGCTGAACCTGACACACCTAAAACAGATAAACACTTGACCTACACTAGACCCACCATAGAGCTGAACCTGACACACCTACAACAGATCAACACTTGACCTACACCAGACCCACCATAGAGCTGAACCTGACACACCTACATCAGATCAACACTTGACCTACACCAGACCCACCATAGAGCTGAACTTGACACCACTACAACAGATCAACACTTGACCTACACCAGACCCACCGTAGAGTTGAACCTGACACACCTACAACGGATCAACACTTGACCTACATCAGACCTACCATAGAGCTTGACCTAACACATCTATTAAAAATCAACACTTGACCTACACCAGACCCACCAGAGAGCTGAACCTGACACACCTACAACAGATCAACACTTGACCTACACCAGACCCACCATAGAGCTGAACCTGACACACCTACAACAGATCAACACTTGACCTACACCAGACCCACCATAGAGCCGGACCTAACCACTTACAACAGATCAACACTTGACCTACACCAGACCCACCATAGAGCTGAACCTGACACACCTACAACAGATCAACACTTGACCTACATCAGACCCACAATAGAGCTGAACCTGACACACCTACAACAGATCAACACTTGACCTACACCAGACCCACCATAGAGCTGAACCTGACACACCTACAACAGATAAACACTTGACCTACACTAGACCCACCATAGAGCTGAACCTGACACACCTACAACAGATCAACACTTGACCTAAACCAGACCCACCATAGAGCTGAACCTGACACACCTACATCAGATAAACACTTGACCTACACCAGACCCACCGTAGAGATGAACCTGACACACCTACAACGGATCAACACTTGACCTACACCTGACCCACCGTAGAGCTGAACCTGACACACCTACAACGGATCAACACTTGACCTACACCGGACCCACCATAGAGCTGAACCTAACACACCTCAAACAGATCAACACTTGACCTACATCAGACCTACCATAGAGCTTGACCTAATACATCTATTAAAGATCAACACTTGACCTACACCAGACCCACCGTAGAACTGAACCTGACACACCTAAAACGGATTAACACTTGACCTACACCGGACCCACCATAGAGCTGAACCTGACACACCTACAACAGATCAACACTTGACCTACATCAGACCCACAATAGAGCTGAACTTGACACACTTACAACAGATCAACACTTGACCTACATCAGACCCACAATAGAGCTGAACCTGACACATTTACAACAGATCAACACTTGACCTACATCAGACCTACCATAGAGATGAACCTGACACACCTACAACAGATCAACACTTGACCTACAACAGACCCACAACAGAGCTGAACCTGACACACCTACAACAGATCAACACTTGACCTACACCAGACCCACAATAGAGCTGAACCTGACACACCTACAACAGATCAACACTTGACCTACACCAGACCCACCATAGAGCTGAACCTGACACACCTACAACAGATAAACACTTGACCTACACTAGACCCACCATAGAGCTGAACCTGACACACCTACAACAGATAAACACTTGACCTACACCAGACCCACCGTAGAGCTGAACCTGACACACCTACATCAGATAAACACTTGACCTACACCAGACCCACCGTAGAGTTGAACCTGACACACCTACAACGGATCAACACTTGACCTACATCAGACCCACCATAGAGCTGAACCTGACACACCTACAACAGATCAACACTTGACTTACACCAGACCCACCATAGAGCTGAACCTGACACCACTACAACAGATCAACACTTGACCTACACCAGACCCACCGTAGAGCTGAACCTGACACACCTACAACGGATCAACACTTGACCTGCACCGGACCCACCATAGAGCTGAACCTAACACACCTACAACAGATCAACACTTGACCTACACAAGACCCACCATAGAGCTGAACCTGACACACCTACAACAGATAAACACTTGACCTACACTAGACCCACCATAGAGCTGAACCTGACACACCTACAACGGATCAAAACTTGACCTACATCAGACCTACCATAGAGCTTGACCTAACACATCTACAACAGATCAACAGTTGACCTACACCAGACCCACTATAGATCTGAACCTGACATACCTACAACAGATCAACACTTGACCTTCACCAGACCCACCATAGAGCTTGACCTAACACACCTACAGAGATCAACACTTGACCTAAACCGGACCAACCATAGAGCTGAACCTGACACACCTACAACTGATCAACACTTGACCTACACCAGACCCACCTTAGAGCTTGACATAACACACCTACAACAGATCAACATTTGACCTACATCAGACCCACCATAGAGCTGAACCTGACACACCTAGAACAGATCAACACTTGACCTACACCAGACCCACCATAGAGCTGAACCTGACACCACTACAACAGATCAACACTTGACCTACACCAGACCCACCGTAGAGCTGAACCTGACACACCTACAACGGATCAACACTTGACCTACACCGGACCCACCATAGAGCTGAACCTAACACACCTAAAACAGATCAACACTTGACCTACATCAGACCTACCATTGAGCTTGACCTAACACATCTATTAAAGATCAACACTTGACCTACACCAGACCCACCGTAGATCTGAACCTGACACACCTACAACGGATTAACACTTGACCTACATCAGACCTACCATAGAGCTTGACCTAACACATCTATTAAAGATCAACACTTGACCTACACCAGACCCACCATAGAGCTGAACCTGACACACCTACAACAGATCAACACTTGACCTACATCAGACCCACAATAGAGCTGAACCTGACACACTTACAACAGATCAACACTTGACCTACACCGGACCCACCATAGAGCTGAACCTGACACACCTACAACAGATCAACACTTGACCTACACCAGACCCACCATAGAGCTGAACCTGACAAACCTACAACAGATCAACACTTGACCTACATCAGACCCACCATAGAGCTGAACCTGACACACCTACAACAGATCAACATTTGACCTACATCAGACCCACCATAGAGCTGAACTTGACACACCTACAACGGATCAACACTTGACCTACACCAGACCCACCATAGAGCTGAACCTGACACACCTACAACAGATCAACACTTGACCTACACCGCACCCACCATAGAGCTTGACCTGACACACCTACAACAGATCAAAACTTGACCTACATCAGACCTACCATAGAACTTGACCTAACACACCTACAACAGATCAACACTTGACCTACACCAGACCCACCATAGAGCTGAGCCTGACACACCTGCAATAGATCAACACTTGACCTACACCAGACCCACTATAGAGGTTAACCTGACACACCTACAACAGATCAACATTTGACGTACATCAGACCTACCATAGAGCTTGACCTAACACATCTACAACAGATCAACACTTGACCTACACCAGACCCACCATAGAGCTGAACCTGACACACCTACAACAGATCAACACTTGATCTACACCAGACCCACCATCGAGCTTGACCTAACACACCTACAACAGATCAACACTTGACCTACATCAGACCCACCATAGAGCTGAACCTGACACACCTACAACAGATCAACACTTGACCTACACCAGACCCACCATAGAGCTGAACTTGACACCACTACAACAGATCATCACTTGACCTACACCAGACCCACCGTAGAGTTGAACCTGACACACCTACAACAGATCAACACTTGACCTACACCAGACCCACCATAGAGCTGAACCTGACACACCTACAACAGATAAACACTTGACCTACACTAGACCCACCATAGAGCTGAACCTGACACACCTACAACAGATCAACACTTGACCTACACCAGACCCACCATAGAGCTGAACCTGACACACCTACATCAGATCAACACTTGACCTACACCAGACCCACCATAGAGCTGAACTTGACACCACTACAACAGATCAACACTTGACCTACACCAGACCCACCGTAGAGTTGAACCTGACACACCTACAACGGATCAACACTTGACCTACATCAGACCTACCATAGAGCTTGACCTAACACATCTATTAAAAATCAACACTTGACCTACACCAGACCCACCAGAGAGCTGAACCTGACACACCTACAACAGATCAACACTTGACCTACACCAGACCCACCATAGAGCTGAACCTGACACACCTACAACAGATCAACACTTGACCTACACCAGACCCACCATAGAGCCGGACCTAACCACTTACAACAGATCAACACTTGACCTACACCAGACCCACCATAGAGCTGAACCTGACACACCTACCACAGATCAACACTTGACCTACATCAGACCCACAATAGAGCTGAACCTGACACACCTACAACAGATCAACACTTGACCTACACCAGACCCACCATAGAGCTGAACCTGACACACCTACAACAGATAAACACTTGACCTACACTAGACCCACCATAGAGCTGAACCTGACACACCTACAACAGATCAACACTTGACCTAAACCAGACCCACCATAGAGCTGAACCTGACACACCTACATCAGATAAACACTTGACCTACACCAGACCCACCGTAGAGATGAACCTGACACACCTACAACGGATCAACACTTGACCTACACCTGACCCACCGTAGAGCTGAACCTGACACACCTACAACGGATCAACACTTGACCTACACCGGACCCACCATAGAGCTGAACCTAACACACCTCAAACAGATCAACACTTGACCTACATCAGACCTACCATAGAGCTTGACCTAATACATCTATTAAAGATCAACACTTGACCTACACCAGACCCACCGTAGAACTGAACCTGACACACCTTAAACGGATTAACACTTGACCTACACCGGACCCACCATAGAGCTGAACCTGACACACCTACAACAGATCAACACTTGACCTACATCAGACCCACAATAGAGCTGAACTTGACACACTTACAACAGATCAACACTTGACCTACATCAGACCCACAATAGAGCTGAACCTGACACATTTACAACAGATCAACACTTGACCTACATCAGACCTACCATAGAGCTGAACCTGACACACCTACAACAGATCAACACTTGACCTACAACAGACCCACAACAGAGCTGAACCTGACACACCTACAACAGATCAACACTTGACCTACACCAGACCCACAATAGAGCTGAACCTGACACACCTACAACAGATCAACACTTGACCTACACCAGACCCACCATAGAGCTGAACCTGACACACCTACAACAGATAAACACTTGACCTACACTAGACCCACCATAGAGCTGAACCTGACACACCTACAACAGATAAACACTTGACCTACACCAGACCCACCGTAGAGCTGAACCTGACACACCTACATCAGATAAACACTTGACCTACACCAGACCCACCGTAGAGTTGAACCTGACACACCTACAACGGATCAAAACTTGACCTACATCAGACCCACCATAGAGCTGAACCTGACACACCTACAACAGATCAACACTTGACTTACACCAGACCCACCATAGAGCTGAACCTGACACCACTACAACAGATCAACACTTGACCTACACCAGACCCACCGTAGAGCTGAACCTGACACACCTACAACGGATCAACACTTGACCTGCACCGGACCCACCATAGAGCTGAACCTAACACACCTACAACAGATCAACACTTGACCTACACCAGACCCACCATAGAGCTGAACCTGACACACCTACAACAGATAAACACTTGACCTACACTAGACCCACCATAGAGCTGAACCTGACACACCTACAACAGATCAACACTTGACCTACACCAGACCCACCATAGAGCTGAACCTGACACACCTACATCAGATCAACACTTGACCTACACCAGACCCACCATAGAGCTGAACCTGACACACCTACAACAGATCAACACTTGACCTACACCAGACCCACCGTGGAGTTGAACCTGACACACCTACAACGGATCAAAACTTGACCTACATCAGACCTACCATAGAGCTTGACCTAACACATCTATTAAAAATCAACACTTGACCTACACCAGACCCACCATAGAGCTGAACCTGACACACCTACAACAGATCAATACTTGACCTACACCAGACCCACCATAGAGCTGAACCTGACACACCTACAACAGATCAACACTTGACCTACACCAGACCCACCATAGAACTGAACCTGACACACCTACAACAGATTAACACTTGACCTACACCAGACCCACCATAGAGCTTGACCTAACCACTTACAACAGATCAACACTTGACCTACATCAGACCCACCATAGAGCTGAACCTGACACACCTACAACAGATCAACACTTGACCTACACCAGACCCACAATAGAGCTGAACCTGACACACCTAAAACAAATCAACACTTGACCTACATCAGACCCACAATAGAGCTGAACCTGACACACCTACAACAGATCAACACTTGACCTACACCAGACCCACCATAGAGCTGAACCTGACACACCTACAACAGATAAACACTTGACCTACACTAGACCCACCATAGAGCTGAACCTGACACACCTACAACAGATCAACACTTGACCTACACCAGACCCACCATAGAGCTGAACCTGACACACCTACATCAGATAAACACTTGACCTACACCAGACCCACCGTAGAGTTGAACCTGACACACCTACAACGGATCAACACTTGACCTACATCAGACCCACCATAGAGCTGAACCTGACACACCTACAACAGATCAACACTTGACCTACACCAGACCCACCATAGAGCTGAACCTGACACACCTACAACGGATCAACACTTGACCTACACCGGACCCACCATAGAGCTGAACCTAACACACCTAAAACAGATCAACACTTGACGTACATCAGACCTACCATTGAGCTTGACCTAACACATCTATTAAAGATCAACATTTGACCTACATCAGACCTACCATAGAGCTGAACCTAACACACCTACAACAGATCAACATTTGACCTACATCAGACCCACCATAGAGCTGAACCTGACACACCTACAACGGATCAACACTTGACCTACACCAGACCCACCATAGAGCTGAACCTGACATACCTAAAACAGATCAACACTTGACCTACACCAGACCCACCATAGAGCTGAACCTGACACACCTACAACAGATCAACACTTGATCTACACCAGACCCACCATAGAGCTTGACCTGACACACCTACAACAGATCAACACTTGACCTACATCAGACCTACCATAGAGCTTGACCTAACACACCTACAACAGATCAACACTTGACCTACACCAGACCCACCATAGAGCTGAACCTGACACACCTACAATAGATCAACACTTGACCTACACCAGACCCACTATAGAGGTTAACCTGACACACCTACAACAGATCAACATTTGACGTACATCAGACCTACCATAGAGCTTGACCTAACACATCTACAACAGATCAACACTTGACCTACACCAGACCCACCATAGAGCTGAACCTGACACACCTACAACAGATAAACACTTGACCTACACCAGACCCACCATAGAGCTTGACCTAACACACCTACAACAGATCAACACTTGACCTACATCAGACCCACCATAGAGCTGAACCTGACACACCTACAACAGATCAACACATTACCTACATCAGACCCACAATAGAGTTGAACCTGACACACCTACAACAGATCAACACTTGACCTACACCAGACCCACCATAGAGCTGAACCTGACACACCTACAACAGATCAACACTTGACCTACACCAGACCCACCATAGAGCTGAACCTGACACACCTACAACAGATCAACACTTGACCTACACCAGACCCACCATAGGGCTTGACCTGACACACCTACAACAGATCAACACTTGACCTACATCAGACCTACCATAGAGCTTGACCTAACACACCTACAACAGATCAACACTTGACCTACACCAGACCCACCATAGAGCTGAACCAGACAAAACCTACAACAGATCAAAACTTGACCTACACCAGACCCACCATAGAGCTTAACCAGACACACGTACAACAGATCAACACTTGACCTACATCAGACCTACCACAGAGCTTGACCTAACACACCTACAACAGATCAACACTTGACCTACACCAAACCCACCATAGAGCTGAACCTGACACACCTACAACAGATCAACAATTGACCTACACCAGACCCACCATAGAGCTTGACCTGACACACCTACAACAGATCAACACTTGACCTACATCAGACCTACCATAGAGCTTGACCTAACACACCTACAACAGATCAACACTTGACCTACACCAGACCCACCATAGAGCTGAGCCTGACACACCTACAATAGATCAACACTTGACCTACACCAGACCCACTACAGAGGTTAACCTGACACACCTACAACAGATCAACATTTGACGTACATCAGACCTACCATAGAGCTTGACCTAACACATCTACAACAGATCAACAATTGACCTACACCAGACCCACCATAGAGCTGAACCTGACACACCTACAACAGATCAACACTTGACCTACACCAGACCCACCATAGAGCTTGACCTAACACACCTACAACAGATCAACACTTGACCTACATCAGACCCACCATAGAGCTGAACCTGACACACCTACAACAGATCAACACTTGACCTACACCAGACCCACCATAGAGCTGAATTTGACACCACTACAACAGATCAACACTTGACCTACACCAGACCCACCGTAGAGTTGAACCTGACACACCTACAACGGATCAACACTTGACCTACATCAGACCCACCATAGAGCTGAACCTGACACACCTACAACAGATCAACACTTGACCTACACCAGACCCACCATAGAGCTGAACCTGACACACCTACAACGGATCAACACTTGACCTACACCGGACCCACCATAGAGCTGAACCTAACACACCTAAAACAGATCAACACTTGACCTACATCAGATCTACCATTGAGCTTGACCTAACACATCTATTAAAGATCAACATTTGACCTACATCAGACCTACCATAGAGCTGAACCTAACACACCTACAACAGATCAACATTTGACCTACATCAGACCCACCATAGAGCTGAACCTGACACACCTACAACGGATCAACACTTGACCTACACCAGACCCACCATAGAGCTGAACCTGACATACCTAAAACAGATCAACACTTGACCTACACCAGACCCACCATAGAGCTGAACCTGACACACCTACAACAGATCAACACTTGATCTACACCAGACCCACCATAGAGCTTGACCTGACACACCTACAACAGATCAACACTTGACCTACATCAGACCTACCATAGAGCTTGACCTAACACACCTACAACAGATCAACACTTGACCTACACCAGACCCACCATAGAGCTGAACCTGACACACCTACAATAGATCAACACTTGACCTACACCAGACCCACTATAGAGGTTAACCTGACACACCTACAACAGATCAACATTTGACGTACATCAGACCTACCATAGAGCTTGACCTAACACATCTACAACAGATCAACACTTGACCTACACCAGACCCACCATAGAGCTGAACCTGACACACCTACAACAGATAAACACTTGACCTACACCAGACCCACCATAGAGCTTGACCTAACACACCTACAACAGATCAACACTTGACCTACATCAGACCCACCATAGAGCTGAACCTGACACACCTACAACAGATCAACACTTGACCTACATCAGACCCACAATAGAGTTGAACCTGACACACCTACAACAGATCAACACTTGACCTACACCAGACCCACCATAGAGCTGAACCTGACACACCTACAACAGATCAACACTTGACCTACACCAGACCCACCATAGAGCTGAACCTGACACACCTACAACAGATCAACACTTGACCTACACCAGACCCACCATAGGGCTTGACCTGACACACCTACAACAGATCAACACTTGACCTACATCAGACCTACCATAGAGCTTGACCTAACACACCTACAACAGATCAACACTTGACCTACACCAGACCCACCATAGAGCTGAACCAGACACACCTACAACAGATCAAAACTTGACCTACACCAGACCCACCATAGAGCTTAACCTGACACACGTACAACAGATCAACACTTGACCTACATCAGACCTACCACAGAGCTTGACCTAACACACCTACAACAGATCAACACTTGACCTACACCACACCCACCATAGAGCTGAACCTGACACACCTACAACAGATCAACAATTGACCTACACCAGACCCACCATAGAGCTTGACCTGACACACCTACAACAGATCAACACTTGACCTACATCAGACCTACCATAGAGCTTGACCTAACACACCTACAACAGATCAACACTTGACCTACACCAGACCCACCATAGAGCTGAGCCTGACACACCTACAATAGATCAACACTTGACCTACACCAGACCCACTACAGAGGTTAACCTGACACACCTACAACAGATCAACATTTGACGTACATCAGACCTACCATAGAGCTTGACCTAACACATCTACAACAGATCAACAATTGACCTACACCAGACCCACCATAGAGCTGAACCTGACACACCTACAACAGATCAACACTTGACCTACACCAGACCCACCATAGAGCTTGACCTAACACACCTACAACAGATCAACACTTGACCTACATCAGACCCACCATAGAGCTGAACCTGACACACCTACAACAGATCAACACTTGACCTACACCAGACCCACCATAGAGCTGAATTTGACACCACTACAACAGATCAACACTTGACCTACACCAGACCCACCGTAGAGTTGAACCTGACACACCTACAACGGATCAACACTTGACCTACATCAGACCTACCATAGAGCTGAAACTGACACACCTACAACAGATCAACACTTTACCTACACCAGACCCATCATAGAGCTTAACCTGACACACCTACAACAGATCAACACTTGACCTACATCAGACCTACCATAGAGCTTGACCTAACACACCTACAACAGATCAACACTTGACCTACACCAGACCCACCATAGAGCTGAACCAGACACACCTACAACAGATCAAAACTTGACCTACACCAGACCCAACATAGAGCTTGACCTAACACATCTACAACAGATCAACACTTGACCTACACCACACCCACCATAGAGCTGAACCTGACACACCTACAACAGATCAACACTTGACCTACATCAGACCTAACATATAGCTTGACCTAACACACCTACAACAGATCAACACTTGACCTATACCAGACCCACCATAGAGCTTGACTTTACACACCTACAACAGATCAACACTTGACCTACATCAGACCCACCATGGAGTTGAACCTGACACACCTACAACAGATCAACACTTGACCTACACCAGACCTACCATAGAGCTTGACTTTACACACTTACAACAGATCAACACTTGACCTGCATCAGACCCACCATAGAGCTGAACCTGACACACCTACAACAGATCAACACTTGACCTACACCAGACCCACCATAGAGTTGAACCTGACACACCTACAACAGATCAACTCTTGACCTACACCAGACCCACCATAGATCTGAACCTGACATACCTACAACAGATCAACACTTGACCATCACCAGACCCACCATAGAGCTTGACCTAACACACCTACACAGATCAACACTTGACCTACACCGGACCAACCATAGAGCTGAACCTGACACACCTACAACTGATCAACACTTGACCTACATCAGACCCACCATAGAGCTAAACCTGACACACCTACAACAGATCAACACTTGACCTACACCAGACCCACCATAGAGCTGAACCTGACACCACTACAACAGATCAACACTTGACCTACACCAGACCCACCGTAGAGCTGAACCTGACACACCTACAACGGATCAACACTTGACCTACACCGGACCCACCATAGAGCTGAACCTAACACACCTAAAACAGATCAACACTTGACCTACATCAGACTTACCATTGAGCTTGACCTAACACATCTATTAAAGATCAACACTTGTCCTACACCAGACCCACCGTAGAGCTGAACCTGACACACTTACAACAGATCAACACTTGACCTACACCGGACCCACCATAGAGCTGAACCTGACACACCTACAACAGATCAACACTTGACCTACACCAGACCCACCATAGAGCTGAACCTGACACACCTACAACAGATCAACACTTGACCTACATCAGACCCACCATAGAGCTGAACCTGACACACCTACAACAGATCAACATTTGACCTACATCAGACCTACCATAGAGCTGAACCTGACACACCTACAACAGATCAACATTTGACCTACATCAGACCCACCATAGAGCTGAACCTGACACACCTACAACGGATCAACACTTGACCTACACCAGACCCACTATAGAGGTTAACCTAACACATCTACAACAGATCAACACTTGACCTACACCAGACCCACCATAGAGCTGAACCTGACACACCTACAACAGATAAACACTTGACCTACACCAGACCCACCATAGAGCTTGACCTAACACACCTACAACAGATCAACACTTGACCTACATCAGACCCACCATAGAGCTGAACCTGACACACCTACAACAGATCAACACTTGACCTACATCAGACCCACAATAGAGTTGAACCTGACACACCTACAACAGATCAACACTTGACCTACACCAGACCCACCATAGAGCTGAACCTGACACACCTACAACAGATCAACACTTGACCTACACCAGACCCACCATAGAGCTGAACCTGACACACCTACAACAGATCAACACTTGACCTACACCAGACCCACCATAGGGCTTGACCTGACACACCTACAACAGATCAACACTTGACCTACATCAGACCTACCATAGAGCTTGACCTAACACACCTACAACAGATCAACACTTGACCTACACCAGACCCACCATAGAGCTGAACCAGACACACCTACAACAGATCAAAACTTGACCTACACCAGACCCACCATAGAGCTTAACCTGACACACGTACAACAGATCAACACTTGACCTACATCAGACCTACCACAGAGCTTGACCTAACACACCTACAACAGATCAACAATTGACCTACACCAGACCCACCATAGAGCTTGACCTGACACACCTACAACAGATCAACACTTGACCTACATCAGACCTACCATAGAGCTTGACCTAACACATCTACAACAGATCAACAATTGACCTACACCAGACCCACCATAGAGCTGAACCTGACACACCTACAACAGATCAACACTTGACCTACACCAGACCCACCATAGAGCTTGACCTAACACACCTACAACAGATCAACACTTGACCTACACCAGACCCACCATAGAGCTGAACCAGACACACCTACAACAGATCAAAACTTGACCTACACCAGACCCAACATAGAGCTTGACCTAACACATCTACAACAG
This sequence comes from Eucyclogobius newberryi, assembly GCF_026437365.1. NCBI lineage: Eukaryota > Metazoa > Chordata > Actinopteri > Gobiiformes > Gobiidae > Eucyclogobius > Eucyclogobius newberryi. Next base: position 116,865 of record NW_027315834.1, read on the forward strand.
ATCAACACTTGACCTACACCACACCCACCATAGAGCTGAACCTGACACACCTACAACAGATCAACACTTGACCTACATCAGACCTAACATATAGCTTGACCTAACACACCTACAACAGATCAACACTTGACCTATACCAGACCCACCATAGAGCTTGACTTTACACACCTACAACAGATCAACACTTGACCTACATCAGACCCACCATGGAGTTGAACCTGACACACCTACAACAGATCAACACTTGACCTACACCAGACCTACCATAGAGCTTGACTTTACACACTTACAACAGATCAACACTTGACCTGCATCAGACCCACCATTGAGCTGAACCTGACACACCTACAACAGATCAACACTTGACCTACACCAGACCCACCATAGAGTTGAACCTGACACACCTACAACAGATCAACTCTTGACCTACACCAGACCCACCATAGATCTGAACCTGACATACCTACAACAGATCAACACTTGACCTTCACCAGACCCACCATAGAGCTTGACCTAACACACCTACACAGATCAACACTTGACCTACACCGGACCAACCATAGAGCTGAACCTGACACACCTACAACTGATCAACACTTGACCTACATCAGACCCACCATAGAGCTGAACCTGACACACCTACAACAGATCAACACTTGACCTACACCAGACCCACCATAGAGCTGAACCTGACACCACTACAACAGATCAACACTTGACCTACACCAGACCCACCGTAGAGCTGAACCTGACACACCTACAACGGATCAACACTTGACCTACACCGGACCCACCATAGAGCTGAACCTAACACACCTAAAACAGATCAACACTTGACCTACATCAGACTTACCATTGAGCTTGACCTAACACATCTATTAAAGATCAACACTTGTCCTACACCAGACCCACCGTAGAGCTGAACCTGACACACTTACAACAGATCAACACTTGACCTACACCGGACCCACCATAGAGCTGAACCTGACACACCTACAACAGATCAACACTTGACCTACATCAGACCCACCATAGAGCTGAACCTGACACACCTACAACAGATCAACATTTGACCTACATCAGACCTACCACAGAGCTTTACCTAACACATCTACAACAGATCAACACTTGACCTACACCACACCCACCATAGAGCTGAACCTGACACACCTAAAACGGATCAACACTTGACCTACATCAGACCTAACATATAGCTTGACCTAACACACCTACAACAGATCAACACTTGACCTATACCAGACCCACCATAGAGCTTGACTTTACACACCTACAACAGATCAACACTTGACCTACACCGGACCCACCATAGAGCTGAACCTGACACACCTACAACAGATCAACACTTGACCTACACCAGACCCACCATAGAGCTGAACCTGACACACCTACAACAGATCAACACTTGACCTACATCAGACCCACCATAGAGCTGAACCTGACACACCTACAACAGATCAACATTTGACCTACATCAGACCTACCATAGAGCTGAACCTGACACACCTACAACAGATCAACATTTGACCTACATCAGACCCACCATAGAGCTGAACCTGACACACCTACAACGGATCAACACTTGACCTACACCAGACCCACCATAGAGCTGAACCTGACACACCTAAAACAGATCAACACTTGACCTACACCAGACCCACCATAGAGCTGAACCTGACACACCTACAACAGATCAACACTTGACCTACACCAGACCCACCATAGAGCTTGACCTGACACACCTACAACAGATCAACACTTGACCTACATCAGACCTACCATAGAGCTTGACCTAATACACCTACAACAGATCAACACTTGACCTACACCAGACCCACCATAGAGCTGAACCTGACACACCTACAATAGATCAACACTTGACCTACACCAGACCCACTATAGAGGTTAACCTGACACACCTACAACAGATCAACATTTGACGTACATCAGACCTACCATAGAGCTTGACCTAACACATTTACAACAGATCAACACTTGACCTAAACCAGACCCACCATAGAGCTGAACCTGACAAACCTACAACAGATCAACACTTGACCTACACCAGACCCACCATAGAGCTTGACCTAACACACCTACAACAGATCAACACTTGACCTACATCAGACCCACCATAGAGCTGAACCTGACACACCTACAACAGATCAACACTTGACCTACATCAGACCCACAATAGAGTTGAACCTGACACACCTACAACAGATCAACACTTAACCTACACCAGACCCACCATAGGGCTTGACCTGACACACCTACAACAGATCAACACTTGACCTACATCAGACCTACCATAGAGCTTGACCTAACACACCTACAACAGATCAACACTTGACCTACACCAGACCCACCATAGAGCTGAACCAGACACACCTACAACAGATCAAAACTTGACCTACACCAGACCCACCATAGAGCTTAACCTGACACACCTACAACAGATCAACACTTGACCTACATCAGACCTACCACAGAGCTTTACCTAACACATCTACAACAGATCAACACTTGACCTACACCACACCCACCATAGAGCTGAACCTGACACACCTAAAACGGATCAACACTTGACCTACATCAGACCTAACATATAGCTTGACCTAACACACCTACAACAGATCAACACTTGACCTATACCAGACCCACCATAGAGCTTGACTTTACACACCTACAACAGATCAACACTTGACCTACATCAGACCCACCATGGAGCTGAACCTGACACACCTACAACAGATCAACACTTGACCTACACCAGACCTACCATAGAGCTTGACTTTACACACTTACAACAGATCAACACTTGACCTACATCTGACCCACCATAGAGTTGAACCTGACACACCTACAACAGATCAACTCTTGACCTACATCAGACCTACCATAGAGCTGAACCTGACACACCATCAACAGATCAACACTTGACCTACACCAGACCCACCGTAGAGCTGAACCTGACACACCTACAACAGAACAACACTTGACCTACATCAGACCTACACTAGAGCTTGACCTAACACACCTACAACAGATCAACACTTGACCTACACCAGACCCACCATAGAGCTGAACCAGACACACCTACAACAGATCAAGGCAAGGCAAGGCAAGGCAAGTTTATTTGTAGAGCACATTTCATACAAAAGGCAATTCAAAGTGCTTCACAGCAGGAAAAATGCATTCAAATCACAAAGAAATTACAGAAACAGAAATACAATAAAATTAACTAAATTAAAAATTATCAATCCAACTGATTTTCTAAACTAATAAAATCACAAACAAAAGAGAAGAGTGCAAAGAAAAAATCCTTTCAGTCATATGCGCAGCTAAACAAAACTGTTTTTAGCTTAGATTTGAACATTGTCAGAGTTGAAGCCTGTCTCACATCTTCAGGAAGACTGTTCCAGATTTTAGCTGCATAAAACTGAAACGCAGATTCCCCATGTTTTGTCCTGACTCTGGGCACCAGCAGGAGGCCGGTCCCTGAGGTCCTCAGAGTCCGAGATGGTTCATATGGCACTAACATATCCAAGATGTACTTTGGTGCTAGGCCATGGAGAGACTTGTACACAAGCAGAGCTGCTTTAAAGTCTATTCTCTGAGCCACAGGGAGCCAGTGCAGAGACCTGAGAACAGGACTAATGTGATCATACTTCCTGGTTCTAGTCAGGACCCGAGCAGCAGCGTTCTGGATGTACTGCAGCTGTTTTACAGCTCGTTTGGAGAGACCAGTGAGCAGGCCGTTACAGTAGTCTAATCTACTGGAGACAAACGCATGGATAAGTCTCTCTAAATCTGGTTTTGACACTATATTTTTGATTTTGGCAATGTTTTTTAGATGGTAAAAAGCTGCTGATGTTATTGATTTGACGTGGCTATTAAAGTTCAAGTCTGAGTCCATTATTACCCCCAGATTTCTAATTTGGTTTGTAGGTTTTAGAGCGAGACTCTGGAGGTGACCGCTAACACTTTCTCTTTGTTTCTGTGGGCCAAAAACGATTATTTCAGTCTTGTCTGAGTTCAGCTGGAGAAAGTTGTTTTGCATCCACAAACTGATCTGTTGGATGCAGTGACAGAGTGAATCTACTGGTCCATAGTCACCTGCCGATAGTGAAACATAGATCTGAGTGTCGTCTGCATAATTGTGATAGGACACATTTTCACTGCGTATCAACTGACCTAACGGCAGCATGTAGAGGTTGAACAGAAGGGGACCCAGGACTGACCCTTGGGGCACTCCACAGATCAGGGTCATGTGGTCTGAGACACAGCTACCAATTTCAACAAAGTACTTCCTGTCTTCCAGATAGGACCTTAACCAGTTTAGGGCAGTGCCAGTGATGCCCACCCAGTCCTCTAGTCTCTGTAAGAGGATCCCATGATCGACAGTGTCAAAAGCAGCACTCAGATCTAACAGAATTAAGACTGAGGCTTTGCCCGTGTCAGTGTTCAGGCGGATGTCATTTGTCACCTTGACAAGAGCAGTCTCAGTGCTGTGATGAGGTCTAAAACCTGACTGAAAAACATCAAATGAGTTGTTTATTAAGAGGAAATCTGTGAGCTGTTGTAAACAACCTTTTCAAGGACTTTGCCCCAAAATGGCAGATTAGAGATGGGCCGGTAATGACTCAGTACTGCGGCATCAAGACTGCTCTTCTTTAGGAGAGGCTTTATGACCGCAGTTTTCAAAGACATTGGGAATGTTCCAGATTGAAGCGACATGTTAACTATGTGAGTGAATGGTGCTAACAAACTGTTCAGCACAGACTTTAGAAATCTGGTGGGTAACACATCAAGGCAGCATGTAGATGAACTCAGACTGGTGATGATCTCATGGACAGTTTTGTCAGTTACTGGTGCAAAGTGAGTTAGCTCTAAGTGTCTTGGTGGTTTTAGGGTAATTTTTTGCATTGTGGGATTTATAGCATTTTTAATGCCCTGAACTTTGTCATTAAAGAATAATGCAAACTCATTACACTTGGATGTGGAAATGAGTTCTAACGGCAGCTGAGCTGGAGGGTTTGTTAATCTGTTTACTGTGGCAAACAGGACACGCGAGTTGTTACTGCAGCTTCCAATTATTTCAGAAAAATATCTTTCCCTAGTTCTACATAAGATTAGGTTGTACATGTTCAGCTTTTCTTTGTAAATCTCTTTTTGAACCTGGAGCTTTGACTTGCGCCATTTCCGTTCGGCCCTGCGGCACTCCCTTTTCTGTGCCCTGACCGAATCATCATTTCTCCACGGCGCCTTCTGCTTATTTTTAACCATTTTAGCCTTTATAGGGGCGATGGTGTCCAGAACATTCAAAACACTAGATGTAACAGAGTTCAACAAATCATTTACATTAGAACATGAGGCATTTTCAAAGTTTATCATTTCCATAAACAGTGCACCTGTGCCATCACTTATGTGTCTCCTCTGAACAACTGCAGGACCAACCGGAGGTTGGGGAGAAACAGACAGGTCAAAGAAGACACAGAAATGATCAGACAGAGCAACATCGATCACATTAACATTTGAAATATTTACCCCCTTTGTAATTATGAGATCTAGAGTGTGTCCTTTGCTGTGGGTGGGGCCTCTCACATGCTGAGTAAGACTGAAGGTTTCAAGGACAGCATCAAGCTCTTTAGCATTTCTGTCACAAACATTATCAACATGCACGTTGAAATCACCTGTAATGACCAAACCATCAAAGTCTGTGCATATGACTGAAAGCATCTCAGTAAAATCATCAATAAAACTTTGGCAGTGCTGGGGAGGCTTGTATAAAACAATGAAGAGAATGGATGGAGACCGTTTTAGCTCCATTTTAAAGGATACATACTCAAATGATGAAAACACCCCAAAAGGCAACCTGCGGGTAGTTATTTCATCTCTAAAGACAGCACAGACTCCACCCCCTTTTTTGTTTTCTCGTGTTTCAGATTCAAACTTAAAGTTGGGTGGAGCAGATTCTATCAGAACTACATTTCCTGTGTTTTTGTCAAGCCATGTTTCAGTTAAAAACATAAAATCAAGATTATAAGAAGAAATAAAATTATTAATTAAGAGAGATTTGTTACATAAGGATCTGACATTTAGCACAGCAAGTTTCAGACTAGTTTCAGTGGGACTGGGCTTTATCTTTTCACAGGGAATATGAATCACATTTCTCAGATTGGGCCTGACTCGCATTTTGTTTTTCCATCTGTGTGATGATGTGACTACAGAAATAGCACTAGGGGGGGCTCTTTTTACATAGGGCCCCGGGTTGGTTTGATTTTTAATGTGACAATAAGTCCCGGCAACGCTGAGACCCAGTGCATCCTAGCTATGGGAGATACCAGGTAAAAGGCGAGGTTGGATGGGTGGTGGGGCTTTTGTAGCCAAGGAGAGTTTGGGACCAGGTGAGAGGCGAGGGGGGATGGGTGGTGGGGCTTTTGTTGGTGTAGTCGGCATAGCCCTTGCTATATTGGGCGTGAGTGGAGCCATCTTAATGCCTGATTTGATCAGACTTTCAAAATGGCTGGGAAGGCCCATGGGTGAGAGTGGAGATGAGAAGGAGAATGATGAATCTTTAGTGGGAGTAGATGTTGCAGGGGGAACCCAGGGCTGGTGTGAAGGCAGGGGCGATGACAGGGATGTTGTTGGGCTTGTCACAGATGGGTCCAAGGCCTTTGAAGATTGTTCCTTTGCTGGAGGCGGTGGAGGTGAATGTGGAGCAGCTGGAGCTGAATCCTTTGCTGGTGGTGGTGGAGCAGCTGCTGATGAATCCTTTGGTGGAGGCTGAGGTTGTGGTGCTTTTGATGTTGAAACATTGGCTCGGTCTCTGGCTGAGGGAGCAGGAATTCTTCTCTCATTCCTCTCTTCTCTAACTATCTGCTCAGGACCCTGTCCAGGCCCAGTCCAATGCCTCAGAGCGTGGAGCAGGTTCTCTGTCAGCACCCTCACTCCACCTCTGCATAGGTGGGGGCCATTTCTCTTAAACAGGTCCTCTCGTTTCCAGAATAGATAGAAGTTCTCAATGTAGTGTAGTCCTCTCGGGGAGCACTCTTTGGACAGCCATGTGTTCAGCTGAAGAAGCCGGCTAAACTTGTTTATCCTCCTGTCGATGTTTGGAAGAGGTCCACTTATGAAAGTTTTGATTTCCATTTTATCAAGCACGTCGAATAACTTCAAGAAGTCTTTTTTCAAAACTTCAGTCTGTTCCCGCCGCATGTCCACTGCACCCACGTGCACAATCAGCTGTTTAGCTCCTCCATGCTTAGCCATAATATTTGGAAGGAGTGACGTTATCTCAGAAACAGTGGCGCTTGGAAAAGAATGTGTGTTTATCTTTTCATGCGTCATGTGACTTATCGCGCCGTCCCCAACTAAAACAATCTGCGTGACCTTGGCAGATCCTCCTCGCTGTATTTTGGCCACGTCATCTTTCCTTTTTTCATTTAATTCCATCTCTGAAAGTGGTAAAAATCTGTTGGTGAGCTGTATAACAACACTTGACCTACATCAGACCTACCACAGAGCTTTACCTAACACATCTACAACAGATCAACACTTGACCTACACCACACCCACCATAGAGCTGAACCTGACACACCTACAACGGATCAACACTTGACCTACATCAGACCTAACATATAGCTTGACCTAACACACCTACAACAGATCAACACTTGACCTATACCAGACCCACCATAGAGCTTGACTTTACACACCTACAACAGATCAACACTTGACCTACATCTGACCCACCATAGAGCTGAACCTGACACACCTACAACAGATCAACACTTGACCTACACCAGACCTACCATAGAGCTTGACTTTACACACTTACAACAGATCAACACTTGACCTACACCAGACCCACCATAGAGTTGAACCTGACACACCTACAACAGATCAACATTTGACCTACATCAGACCCACCATATAGCTGAACCTGACACACCATCAACAGATCAACACTTGACCTACACCAGACCCACCATAGAGTTGAACCTGACACACCTACAACAGAACAACACTTGACCTACATCAGACCTACACTAGAGCTTGACCTAACACACCTACAACAGATCAACACTTGACCTACATCAGACCCACCATAGAGCTGAACCTGACACACCTACAACAGATCAACACTTGACCTACACCAGAACCACCATAGAGCTGAACCTGACACACCTACGAGAGATCAACACTTGACCTACATCAGTCCTACCATAGAGATTGACCTAACACACCTACAACAGATCAACACTTGACCCACACATACCACTGAACTAATAAAGACCTACCGCAAACATGACATTGATCATGACCATGACATTGATTAGACCAACATCTGATTCACCACAGACCTTTAAAAGATCTAGAGCATGCCTACTTTATACCTACCTCTGACCACACAGCCACTCCATAAGAAGATGTACCAACATAGCGGCGAGAGTTGTTCAGGGGCCCAGTCTGTCATGCATCTCCATCTCAAACCACTAACCACTCCTTTGAGGGCACTGAAGTTCAGATCCTGGTGAAGGAGTCAAAGAGGCTATATTCATCAGGAAAGACCAAGTGTCTTGCCTAAAGACTCAATGACAGAACTTGGTCCTAGCAACCAAAGACTCACCACACTTCTGACTCAGACCCACAGCAGACCAAGTCAGATCCTGGTTAGTACCTGGATGGAAGACCTCTAGAATACAGGGTTCCACAGTGAGCTGGAGCAGTTGTTGTTTCTGTAGGCAAGTCACTTTACTCACGTGGCCTGGTGAATCTGGTGTGTGGGTGAATGATTGGTGGTAGGAGGAGCTGATGGTGCAGATGGGCAGCTCTGCTTGCATCAGTCTGCCCCAGGGCAGCTTGGCTTCAATAGTATTTTACCACCACAGAATGTGGAGTGAATGAACAATGCACTGTAAAGATCTTTGGGTCTCATGAAAGGTGCTATATAAATCCAATAATGAATCAAAAACAGCAGCTCCAACACATACTAACCTACTGAGCTTCTTAACCCTTTCATTTTTCATCTGTTTTAGTCAGCTCAAAGCCTCTTCACCTGTTCTTCCTGAGATCTGCTCGTGGCTCTGTCCAGTTCAGCCTGGAAGCTTACACCCTCCAACAGAAGCACCGCCTCAGCATCTGCCTCCACGACAATATGCATCATCTGGTTTCTATAGAAACCCAGCATCTGTCCCTCCATGACAACAGTCCAACTGCCCCGGAGTCCAAACAGGTCTGAATACATTTAAAGTGGGAAATTCTGTGCATACTGTATTTTAAGAGGCCTTTGATGCCATGAGAGAGACACACCTGCAGGGGGGGAGTCACATACCAGCAGGGGCGGAGTCACACACCTGCAGGGGCGGAGTCACACACCTGCAGGGGCGGAGTCACATACCAGCAGGGGCTCTGAGTGTGGGAATCCTTAAACTGTAAATCATGTTGTTGTTGTTGTTGTTGTTGTTGTTGTTTTATGGTGGTTGGCATCCGAGTGTTGCATTACCGCCAGACTTTATTCCTTAGACTGTTGTTGCTGTTGTTATTGTTTTATGGCAGTCGACAGCCGAGTGTCGCATTACCGCCAGACTTTATTCCCCAGACTTTGTCGTAGTCCTAAAAGTTGTTCTTCCAGTGCTTTGACCTCCAGTGCTTTGACAAAGCCCAAGAGGTCATGAGATGCTTTTGTCATTGTATCCTATAGAAGTTCTTCCTCCCCTCAGACTTTGTCGTAGTCCTTAAAAATTCTTATTCCATTGCTTTGGAAGTACAAAGCCCATGAGGTCATGGGACGTCTTTGTTGTTTTACAAAGCCCATGAGGTCATGGGACGTCTTTGTCGTTTTATCCTTTAGAAGTCCTTCTTCCATCACTTTGGCGTTTCTAGGCCCATGAAGTCAAAGCGCGTTAGAACATCCTCTTGCTCCTCATCCTCGGCTCTGTCTCCAACACCCCCCACCTCTATAAACGTTTACCCAGCCCTGTGCTACATAAATCATCAAATCAAATCAATTTGCAATCGCCATCAAAACACGGTCGCGGTGACGGGAGATGGCGGAGGAGAGTGGATCGGGGATGGAAGACGTTCTAGACGGCGTGGAGGAGCAGCCTTTTCTGCCTGCACGTGCCCGGAAACGTAAAAAGTCCCTTAGCTCGTCCGAGGGTTCTGGGAATGAGCAGCAGGATGAGGCTGAAGCTATTGATGTCCGGGGTGAGAGCAGAGACTGTAAGGTGATCATAAAGCTTGCACAGGATAGTGCATCCTTTAAGGAGTGGAATTCAGTGGCATTGTCAAAGAGCCTAACTGTAGCTGTGGGAGTGATCAAGAGTGCGAGTGTCCTTAGAGATGGCTCGCTGCTGGTCGTGTGCAAGGACGCGGCTCAGCAACGGAAGGCGATTGGAACTAAACGTCTGGGTGGAAAGGACATTCTTGTGTCTAATGCTGAAAGAAACACGGTCAGAGGAGTTATCGTAGGTGTACCTACGGCGACGTCTGTGGATGAAGTTAAGGAGAATTTGACGGGAGTTACGGTGGTGGACGCTAGGCGTTTGAAGGTGACCCGGTTTGGGGTAAGATGTGACAGCTTGTCGGTAATGGTAACACTTGAAGGGAGGTGCCTGCCTAGTAAGGTGTTCATTGGGTACATGTGCTATAGCGTCAGGCCATATGTTCCGCCGCCCCTGCGTTGCTTTAAGTGCCAGCGCTTTGGGCATATTGCAGCGGTCTGTAGTGGGAGGCAAAGGTGTGGTAAATGTGCAGGAGATCATGAGTATGGGAAGTGTGACGTGGGTGCAAAACTGAAGTGCTGTAACTGTGGGGAAGAACATAGCTCTGCCTACGGGGGATGCAGGTTTAGCAAAAGAGCTGCTGAGGTGCAGAAAATAAAGGTCTCTCAAGGTATATCCTATGCAGATGCAGTCAAGAAAGTTTCAAGTAACGAGTTTAGAGTAAATACAGAGAGAGGAGCCAGCGCTGCTCCCAGCCAGGGCGAAATGAGAGAGGCCAGCGTGGCTCCCAAGAAGTGTGAAGGTTTCAAGAGTGGAGGTCCCAAGTGTGCAGGTTCCAGAATTAATGAGAATACCCTGGTTGTGGATAGAGAGGATTTTGTACTCTTTATGGTGGATGTTGTAAACTGTGCTGCTCAGACTCAAAGCAGAACTGAAAGGATCAGGATCATTGCTAAAGCTGCAGGGAGATTCCTTGGAACAAAGGAGCTTGATTGGGCAGATATAGAAAACAGGCTAAAGGCGCTAAATGGGAGTCGGAGTGATGGGGGTCTGCTTGTGGGGAGTCAGAGTGATCAGAGTGACGAGATGGGGGTGGGGGTGGTCTCCTGTCCTCGCCCAGTCTCGTAGATGCACGGCTACCAAGCGGCGACATCAGTGGACATATTAAAGCCTATAGAATGAAGCCTGAAGAATAAAGCTGTACGGTGGAAGCACCGAACGTCAAAGAAGGAGAGGAAGATGAAGAAGAGTCTCCCTGGAATAAAGCCGGTCACAAAGACATATCATGACCTCATGGGCTTTGTAACACCAAAGCAATGGAAGGAGTACTTTTACGGACTACGACAGAGTCTGAGGACTACGACAAAGTCTGAGGAATAAAGTCTGGCGGTAATGCAACACTTGGATGCCAACCGCCATAAAACAACAACAACAACAACAACAACAATTTATTTTTGTAAGGCCCAAAATCACAACAACAGTTGCCTCTGAGGGCCACAGGGAGAAATGAATCAACAATGTCTGTGGTGGCAAAAGAGAATAACTTGTGTTTTAGAGACAAAAAATGTATTAAAAAATGTTACGGTTGAAATAATTATTTTAAAATGAATTGTACACATAATGAAGCAATTGTACACATAAGTAAGCAACCACAGCCTGACACAAACCCTGTGACTGGATCGCCAGAACGTTCCGCAGATTGAACTCCCGCCCATTATTCCGAAACCACAAGGCCAACCCGGCCCTTTCTCTATCATAAGCCTCACAGCAAATCAGCACATGCTCGACAGTCTCTGGCACCCGACAGTGACCACACAGACCGGTCGGATGTTTGCCTATCCTACTCAGTGACCAATTGAGTCCAGTATGGCCAATCCTCATGCGGGCGAAGGCCCTTTCCTCCCACGCGTTCCTGCCCATAGACCCGCAAGGACCCACACTACCCTGTATGTGATAGAGATGCCGTCCAGTAACACAGTGGCTCCAAAATTCCTGCCAAAGGCCGACCACATGACTCTTGATAACGGGCTTGATTTCAGATTTGCTTAACTCAACCGCCACATCAATTGATGGCCGCCTAAGGGAACGTTTAGCCAGTGTATCAGCCATTTCGTTACCATCCACTCCCATGCGCAGGGACCCAAATGAAGGAAACCCTCACATTCTTCCTGGACAGGGAGAGCATCAGACAGAAGATGCCATTCAACACATCCTGTCTGCAATCCGATTTCCCAGATTTAATGCTTTGCAATGGAGAAATGCTGTCAGAGGCCACCACAATGCCGCAACACTGCAAAGCAGATTCCGCCCATTCCAATGCCAACCGTATCGCTATGAATTCCGACGTGAAAACAGAAAGGCGATCTGTCAACCTCTTCTTGACCGCCAGCCCCAGGTCAGGCACAAAATAAGCGGCGCCAGTACGCCCACTCTCAGGATCCCTAGACCCGTCGGTATAAATAAACACATCACCTGAGTGCTTATCGATGAGCGCTTGAACGGCAAGCTGCGGTGCCCTCCCAGCGACTCCTCTAAGCTTGCCATGCAAGCTAACATTAACAGGAGCCGGGACAAACTTCCACGGAGCTATAGCAGACAAAGCCACCGACGGGCTCACACGCAGATCACCAACCCCCGCAAGCCGCGCCTTCGCATTTCCTACCTGGCTAAAAACCATACTGCCAGCCTCGTTCTGCCCCCCATCAACCCTGAGAAAGTCCCTCACCGGGTGAGAGCTCGTATGACCTTGCACATTCACCCAGTAAGCCAACAGAAGTTCTAGCCTCCGGAGCCGTAACGGCAAGTCCCCCAACTCAACCTGCAGCGCCGAGACAGGGGAGGTCCTAAAAGCCCTACAGCAGATGCGCAAGGCCTGGGCTTGCTCCACATCAAGCTTCCTTAAGTTAGTCTCAGCCGCAGACATGTAGGCTATACAGCCATAATCAATAGCCGCCCTCATGACGGCCCGATAAATACCCAGGAGCGACCTTCTGCTGGCCCCCCAGTCCTGGCCGGATAGACAACGAAGCAAGTTATTCACCCTTTTGCATTTACCATTGACCTCATCAATGTGCTGACGCCAACTAAGCCTCTCGTCAAAGGTGACCCCCAAGAACCTCACCTCCCTGACCTGTTCGAGCACCTGCCCATGCAGTCGAAGGGAGACGTCCCTATACCCATTGAAGAAACAGATCACTTGAGACTTCCGTACAGACAGTTTAAACCCCCACTTCAGGGTCCACTGCTCCACCTGCTGTATTGCCCTTTGCAGTTTCGCCTCGTAAAACCGGAGATTCCTCCCTCTCACCCATAGAGCGCCATCATCAGCATAAAGGCTCCTCCCAACAGACCCATCCACGTCGTCAAAGATGCCCTTAATCATAACATTGAACAAGATTGGGCTACACCCAATCTCTCCCATTCTCTACCTCATAGACCCCAGAGTAAGCAGCGCCCACTCTGGTTTGGATACGCCTGCCAGACAGAAAGCTCCGGACCCAGTTAAACAGTTTACCCTTCACACCACACTTCCGCAGCTTAATGAGGAGCCCATCCTTCCAAACCATATCGTACGCCTTCTCCACATCAAAGAGCACCGCAATAACCTTTTCTTTCTGAGCCCTGGCCAGCTGGATATCAGATTCCAAACACAACACGGAATCCATGGTGTTCCTGCCCCTACGGAAACCACTCTGGTGCGCGGGAAGCAAACCCTGACTCTCCAAGAAGTAATCCAACCGCTCGGTAACCATGCGCTCCATCGTTTTCCCGAGCTGCGACGTCAAGGCAATCGGCCTATAACTTGAAGGGTCAGACGCTGGTCTACCCGGCTTCAGAACCGGCACCACCGTAGACTGTTTCCACGCAGATGGAACACAACCTGAATCCCAAACACGGTTGAAAAGACCCAGGACTAGCCCAAGCGTGTCATCAGTCAAATGAGAGAGCATGTCATAGCACACCTCATCTTTACCCGGGGCTGTCTGTTTCGCCTTAGAAAGTGCTCTCCTTAGCTCAAACCATCTAAACGGAAGGTCAAGGTCATCTTGAGTCGAAGGCTGGTGCCCAATCAGCTCAGAATTCTGGGCCAAAGTACTCTCCCTGTAGTGCCTTTCCGCAGGTGAGAGATTGTCAGAGCTGTGCACCGACACAAAGGTGCTGGCCAACAGTTCAGCTTTGTCAACGTCGCTGACTGCTTCAACACCATTCTGTATTAGGACCGGGGTCCCGTGACGGCGCTCAACCCCATGCATCCGCTTAATCATCCGCTTAATCATCCCCCAAACATCCCCGAGACGCGTTTCTCTCCCAATTTCGGAACAATACCGCCTCCAACAGGCACTCTTGGCCGTTCTTACAGTTTTCCGCACAACAGCGCGGGCCCTCTTGTCGTCAATGAGGGCACCCTCAGTGTGGGTAACCCTTAGCCGGCAAAACGCCGCATTTCTCGCCCTAACAGCATAACCACATGCTTCATTCCACCACGGCACCCGCTTCCTATGTCCACTACCACCACTCTTAGGAATCGTGCCTACAGCTGACTGCGTGATGAGCGAGACAATTGCACTATTGAGATCATCCACCTGAGTCAATCCTCCTTCCTGCAGAACCCTAGAACCATCATCAGCTTTCCTCAGAAAAGCCCCCCAGTTCGCCCTTGCCAACTGCCACCTCTGGATCCTCGTCCCCCTGACCACACAGCTCCCAAAGCCAATCTCGGTGCGGACTAGATAGTGATCGCTACCAAAAGAAAGATTACCAAGAACCTCCCAACTACTAACTCCTTGGACACAAGCGTAAGATCTATTGCACTTTCCGTACCGGTCCCCATATCATAGCGGGTCCCACTCCCATCATTCAGACAAACCAACTCCCTTTGATTGATAAAACCCTCTACCACCTGCCCATACCTATCGGTACCACTACCGCCCCACAAAGCGCTATGCGCATTAAAATCCCCACACCACATGGCCTTTCCCCGAACATCCTTATCGATACTATGTAAGGACTCTAACGTTAACTCACCACACGGATTATAAAGGTTAACCACAGTAACAGCTTCACCACCCAGCCAGACCCTCACCGCCAGAGCCTCCGGAGCTTTACTCACACTGACATCAACGTAATTTAGGTCATCTCGGACAAACACAGCCACACCTCCACCTCTACCCTGCTCCCTATCATTCCTAACACACACATACCCTTGTATCCCAAAAACCCACCTAGGTTGTAATCAAGTCTCCTGCACGCACATAACGTGAGGCTTGTTCAACAAGGTAGAGACAAAATGCTTAAATTCCTGGCCATTAGCACGAAGACTACGCGCATTCCATTGCAAGACAACCACCGCCATTATGAGCCCCCGGAACCTGACGGCGCATCGGGAGCCCCCCCACTCCCACTGCCAGAATGGGGCAGGGTGCTTTCCCGCAGCGCATCCTCTATCTCCGTCCACTCGGGACCCCCAGCTCCAAAGTATTTCCCTGCAGCCTTAGCGATGATCCTAGTCTTTTCGGATCTCTTCTTGGTTTGACCAGTACAGTTAATCACTTCCACCATAAAGAGGAAGAAATCTTTCCTCTTCACAACCAGTACATCCTCCGCACCCACAGGGCCTTTGCCCGTGGAAGCCACACTCACAGGGATCCCAGTGGGGACCTCCCCCTGGCCGCGGGCAACGCTGCCCCCTCCCCTGTCGCCTAGGTCACCAGCAGCACTGGCAGCCCGCACTGCATCCACCTTCACCTGACTACCAGACACCTTCTTGACCGCATCCGCGTAGGATATGCCTTGAGAGGCTCTAACTTTTTGCACCTCAGCAGCCCTCTTGCTGAACACGCATCCCCGTAGGCAGAGCTATGCTCTCCCCCACAGTTACAGCACTTGAGTTTAGCTCCTTCGTCACACTTCTCATACTCGTGGTCTCCTGCACATTTACCACACCTCTGCTTCCCTCTACAGACCGCTGCAATATGCCCAAAGCGCTGGCACTTGAAGCAACGCAGGGGCGGCGGAACATATGGGCGTACGCCATAGCGCATGTACCCAACGCACACCACACGAGGCAGGATCTCACCTTCAAATCTAATCATTATCGACAGGCTGTCACACCTTACCCCATCCCGGGTCACCTTCAACCGCCTAGCATCCACCACCTTAGCTCCAGTCAAATTCTCCTTTATGTCATCCACAGATGTCGTTGTAGGGACGCCTACGATAACTCCCCTGACCGTGCCTCTTACAGCATCAGACACAAGAATGTCCTTCCCACCCAAACACTTAGCTTCAATCGCCTTCCTTTGCTGAGCCACGTCCTTGCACACGACCAGCAGCGAGCCATCCCTAAGGACACTCGCATGCTTGACCACTCCCACAGCTACAGTCAGGCTCCTTGTCAACGCCATCGGATCCCACCCCTTAAAGGACGCATTATCCTGCGCGAGCTTTATGAACACCTTACACTTTGAACTCACATCCCCGATATCTGCAACCCCCCCGCCCTGCTCCTCACTGAGAGAGCCCTCCATAGACGAGCAAGAAGACGCCCTACGCTGCACAGGATCAGTGGCTCCAGGGGAGTCCTCCCCGCTGTTCATATCGTCACCGACCAGGTCACGCCTCCTCTTCCTTTTCCCCGTCATACGGACCGAGGCGTTCCTCTATGTTGCCGTAATATCCAAACAAGGCTCAATAATCCACCGTCAGCGTTTGTTGTTGTTGTTGTTGTTGTTGTTGTTTTATGGCGGTTATATTGTCATGCAGCAGATACAGCAGAGAGAGAAGGAGCTCTTTAAGGAGGAGCTCTTTGAGGAGCTCTTTAAGTAGGAGCTCTTTGAGGAGCTCGAGCTCTTTGAGGAGCTCTTTAAGGAGCTCTTTGAGGAGCTCTTTAAGGAGGAGCTATTTGAGGAGCTCTTTGAGGAGCTCTTTAAGGAGCTCTTTAAGGAGTTCTTTAGGGAGCTCTTTAAGGAGGAACTCTTTGAGGAGCTCTTTGAGGAGCTCTTTAAGGAGGAGCTCTTTGAGGAGCTCTTTAAGGAGAAGCTCTTTGAGGAGCTCTTTAAGGAGCTCTTTAAGGAGCTCTTCAAGGATGAGCTCCTTGAGGAGCTCTTTAAGGAGGAGATCTTTGAGGAGCTCTTTAAGGAGGAGCTCTTTAAGGAGGAGCTCTTTGAGGAGCTCTTTAAGAAGGAGCTCTTTAAGGAGGAGCTCTTTGAGGAGCTCTTTAAGGAGGAGCTCTTTAAGGAGGAGCTCTTTAAGGAGGAGCTCTTTAAGGAGCTCTTTAAGGAGGAGCTCTTTAAGGAGGAGCTCTTTGAGGAGCTCTTTAAGGAGCTCGCCGACCTTGAAAGGACGATTCATGCTTTTATCAGCTCAAGAATAGTTGCACTTTATGTGGGCGTGTCCCAGTCACCCTCAGCCGCCTTCAGCTCGTACAGAACGCTGCCACGCCTTTTCTGACCAACACCAGCGGTCAGAGGTCAGAATATCACCCGCTTCTTTTTACTCTTTACTGGCTTCTGTTTCTTTTAGAATAGATTTTAAAATTTTACTTTTTGTTTTTAAAACAAAACTTTAAATGGCCTGACACCTCCTTATCTGTCTGAGCTCCTGTCTGCTCCTGACACAAGCAGGACTCTAAAGTCTCTAAGGACTCTAAGGTCTCTAAGGACTCTAAGGTCTCTAAGGTCGACAGTTTAGCTTCTGCTGGACGTCCCCAGAGCCAGACTCAAGCACTGGGGTGACCGAGCTTTCTCTGTCGCTGGTCCCAGACTCTGGACAAACTGCCCCCCGAAATGAGCCCCCCCGACATGAGCCCCCGACATGAGCCCCCCCGATATGAGCCCCCCCAACACGAGCCCCCCGACATGAGCCCCCCCAACATGAGCCCCCCCGACATGAACCCTCCGACATGAGCCCCCGACATGAGCCCACGACATGAGCCCCCGACATGAGCCCCCCGACATGAGCCCCCCCAACATGAGCCCCCCGACATGAGCCCCCGACATGAGCCCCCCCAACATGAGCCCCCCCGACATGAGCCCCCCGACATGAGCCCCCCCGACATGAGCCCCCGACATGAGCCCCCCGACATGAGCCCCCGACATGAGCCCCCCCGACATGAGCCCCCCCGACATGAGCCCCCGACATGACCCCCGACATGAGCCCCCGACATGAGCCCCCGACATGAGCCCCCCCGACATGAGCCCCCCCGACATGAGCCCCCGACATGAGCCCCCGACATGAGCCCCCGACATGAGCCCCCCTTGACATGAGCCCCCCCGACATGAGCCCCCGACATGAGCCCCCGACATGAGCCCCCCGACATGAGCCCCCCCCGACATGAGCCCCCGACATGAGCCCCCGACATGAGCCCCCCCGACATGAGCCCCCGACATGAGCCCCCGACATGAGCCCCCCCGACATGAGCCCCCCGACATGAGCCCCCGACATGAGCCCCCCCGACATGAGCCCCCGACATGAGCCCCCCCGACATGAACCCCCGACATGAGCCCCCGACATGAGCCCCCCGACATGAGCCCCCCCGACATGAGCCCCCGACATGAGCCCCCGACATGAGCCCCCCCGACATGAGCCCCCGACATTAGCCCCAGACATGAGCCCCCCCGACAAGAGCCCCCCCGACATGAGCCCCCCCGACATGAGCCCCCGACATGAGCCCCCGACATGAGCCCCCGACATTAGCCCCCGACATGAGCCCCCGACATGAGCCCCCGACATGAGCCCCCCCGACATGAGCCCCCGACATGAGCCCCCCCGACATGATCACCATCACAGATTTTAACCTTTTTAAATCTAGGCTAAAAACGTTTTTATTTAGACTTTAAACACTATAATGCAAATCCACTTTATTTTGTACATCCATTTTGGTTAGGGTTAGGGTTAGGGTTAGGGTTAGGGTTAGGGTTAGGGTTAGGTAACGGGTTAGGGTTACCTAGGGTTAGGGTTACCCTAACCCTAACCCTAACCCTAACCCTAACCCTAACCCTAACCCTCCAACTTGTTCCCTTTCGGGGTCAAAGGGGCTAACTCTAACCCTAACCCTAACTCTAACCCTAACCCGCGGGTGACTGGAGCCTATCCCAGTGACAGTATAAGTATTTTATAAGTATTTTGTACAGTTTGTTTTTATTTAGTTCTATGTTTTATATTGCCTTGATTTGATTGTGAAACATTTTGGTCACTTTAAGTGTTGTAAAGGGCTCTATAAATAAAGGTTGATTGATTGATTGATTGATTGAATGATTGATTGATTGATTGAAGCATGCATGCTCCGTACTCGGGCTCCCGTTCTCCCAAAGTCCGCACATCTCGTGTTCTCAGCAAAGACGTACTTGTGAAGAACGTACTCATGTTCTTGAGTTCCACAGGAACATAACTGAAGTGGCTGATATCACCAAATCCTACCAATGGCTAGAAAGAGCCGGTCTGAAGGACAGAGGCCCTGATCTACCACATCAGACAAGACCCAAGGTGTAGCTGCGCAAAGGGCCCTGAGACAAGACCCAAGGTGTAGCTGTGCAAAGGGCCCTGAGACAAGACCCAAGGTGTAGCTGTGCAAAGGGCCCTGAGACAAGACCCAAGGTGTAGCTGTGCAAAGGGCCCTGAGACAAGACCCAAGGTGTAGCTGTGCAAAGGGCCCTGAGACAAGACCCAAGGTGTAGCTGTGCAAAGGGCCCTGAGACCATCCCACACATAACTGCAGGTGCAGATGCTGCAGGGACATCACACATGGAGCTCCATCACCAGGAGCTGACACAGTGTAAGAAACATCTGTGCAGAGCACGAGCTGAAGACCCCAAGGACAAAGTGGAAACACCTCCAAAGGTGGAAAACGACTGAGCCAAGGTCCTCTGGGACTTCCAGATACAGACTTAATGGTAATGGAACCAACCGGAGAAATAGAGGGTGAGGGAGAGGTTTTTGGAAAAAACATTTAATACGAATGATTAAAACATCGCAACAGTGCAAAAACATAAGGCGCAATTAACAAACCAGAGCAACAATTACAGTAGGTTAAAACTCAACTTTAGTACCTGCTTATCTAACCTTAATTATTTTTAGTGAGGCAAGTGCTTAAACATTCAATCCTGTTCACATTTTTAGAAGAAAATTATCTCTCTGTAAGTCATGTCCAGAGAGAGAGAAGAACCTTTCACAACGTACTGACGTGGCTCGTGAGGCCAAGTATGTGTGTGCGAGGCTATATAACTGTGACGAAAGGGGCGAAAACATTATTTCACCCAAAAGCTCCAATTAATGGGTTAAATAAACAGTTATTTACTTGATTATTTTCAGACAACGCTCCACTGGATTGAATTAGTGCCAGGGACACTTACAGTGGTCAAGGCTTTGACCTCACAGAGCTGTGACCGAGTGGACCAGGAGACTCACATATAGACAAACTTACACATTTATTACATTTAAGTTCAGGATAAATAACAAAACATTTGGATTTTCATTTATAAAATGGGTTAGGGTTAGGGTTAGGGTTAGGGCTAACCCTAACCCCCTAACCCTAACCCAGACCAACTTCACATGATCTCTCTGGGTGGAGTCTGCATGTTCTCCCCGTGTTGCCGTGGGTTCTCTCCGGGTTCTCCGGCTCCTCCCACCGTCCAAACACATGCATGTGTTAGCTCAAAATTGGTGACTCTAAATTGGCCGTCTGTAATGTCTCTGTAATGACTCTGTGTTGTCCCTGCGACGAGTTGGCCACTGTCCAGGATGTACCCCGCCTAAGGCCCGAAGTCACTGGGATAGTGAAGCGGTGGAAAATGGATGGATGGATGGATGGATTTATAAAATTCAGTAGGCTACCTTCCCACTCACACATTCACACCTTTAAACAGCTGACCCATTTGACACAATTCACTGAAATAAAACAGGGGGTTAGGGGGTTAGTTAGCTAGGGTTAGCCCTAACCCAACCCAGATTGTCCCCAGATCACTTAAGCCAGATGCCCTACCAGTGGTTGCACTGGTCCATGTAGTGGACTGGCCCTGGTACAGTCCAATAAGGGTCCTGCAGGTCTGCCAGAACCAGCAGTCTGATAAGTGGAGAGAGGAGCCGGTGCGGACGTGCCTTATACCTCAGGAGAGACCACGGAGTTACTAATCCGATGCTTGAATCCACAATCGACAAAGGGTTGCTGTAACCAAAGCACCCAACGCAATATTTACATGAACCAGGCACCACATCCTGATATGCAAGAAGCCTTCACCTAACACCACTCACAGAGCTTTCAACCTGAAGAGCACGCAGCATGAGCCATAAAATGATCTTCCAAAGTTGAGCCAAGTTCTGTCGACGCACGATGGACAAACCAGACGGTAGATAACACGCCAGTACAATCACTGGCTTTAAGCCTAAACTTCAGGTTTTTAGGAGGATTGTTAGGCGCTCGTGCTGCTTGAACAGCTCCCAGACGGTGGGAGACGTCAGCAGCACCTCCTTTTGAAGGCTCAGGGCGTACTGTCCTCTAGGCCAATTGTGGGCTCGGCCCTGCAATGTCCCACACAGTTTTTGATGAAATCCTCATCCTCTTCAGATGAAGACTCTCGAGCAAACATGAGATTGGAGACTCAGAAGTTGCTACTCAGAAGGGTGTGCCAGACTGCAGGTCTTAAGGTCCTTTAATCTAGGATCTAAAACATTTGCAATTTTGAGCTATGTACTGTTTGTTTTCTCCTTGCGTTTGTTTAACCATGTAGGGTCTTCCTAAGAGGCCTCCATCATTCTTTTAAGATTGCACAATGCTTGCAACACAACTGAGCGGGAACACACCCCGATGGTCACTCATGTACCTATGATTGGTCAAATAAATCGGTACCTTGTTCAGATCATTATTGAAAGGTTTAAGTAAATTCAATTGCTATGGAATAACCTGCATTTTAAGGAAAACATTTGAAAAGAAAAATACAAATACCTGAAATGGTCCACTCTCTTTTATGTGATTTCATTGTTAACTGGCCGACAGACTATTCTGTGACCTGTTTTTGACCTTTTAAACACTAAAAGACGGCTCTGGGACTATTTTGAGGTAGTACCTGCACCTTTAAATGATATCCTATAAATAGCACCTTTAAATATATTACTATTTAAACAGGATTAAAATGTAACATGTGAATACTTCTGCTGGACACAATAGCCCAATAGCAGCAGAGGAGGTGTCTGGGGAGAGGGTCAGAACACTCGCTGGTCAGATGGTCAATCGGCACTAAACCTACTGTAAAGTCCAGGAAGAGCCTGGCACTGACTCACTGACCAACAGCCAGTTTTAACACTAAATTTAAATTTAAACGTAATTTGTGGCCAATGGTGTCTGTTTTTGAGGAGGTGGCGGAGGAACTTAAGACTCCATGTGCTGCACAGTGACCGTAAACACCAATCACCTTCATTTAATCAAGAGAGAGCCGTCTGACCTCTTAAACGCACCATCTGGATCAAGCAACAGATTCATTTGCGTAAAAAAGTGACATCTAAGATTATTTTGCATTAATGCGATAACACGATCAATTTGACAGTGCTAATATAGACTTAAGAATGAATATAAGTATAAAAAAAGAAAGACGAGGAGGATTAGACAAAATTTCTACGACCGTCCCAAATTATTATGCTCTGTCCTTGAAAATGACCAACAAGTGCATGACCTTGGAGGGGCTCGCAGTGGTCAAACCCAACAGGTAGAAAGAGGAAGTGCAACACCTGGACACTAACATCTGCCTGATTTGTTCATAGCTCAGAGACCGGCCCTCAAAGCTGCTGGCCCGGGCCCCTCCCGCCTCTCTGTGCAGTCCTGTGTGGAGGCCCCGGAGCACAGAGCACCAGAGGCCGGGTGAAGACACTGCTCCTGATGCTGTGGACACTAACCTCCCCGAGCCTGAGGACACCTACGAGGAGCCACTCAGACACACCTTGGACGGCCCATCAGGTCCTTCACTCTTCTGGGCGGGGGAAGGGAAAGCTTGTAACGGGGAAACTACTGTGAGAGTAAATACTTTAGTTTTGCATCGAATATAAAAATGGGATGGTCACTTTACTCTAAAACGTGCAATGTCACTTTTCTGGGGTGAGCTCCACCACCCGCTGTCTTGAGTCCAAATATATTATTTATATATAATTATATATCAAATACAAATATAAGCTGGAAACAACATTGTCAAATCTGCACCTAAAGTTATTATATTATAACATTTAATCAACTCATACATATATGGGACATTGTAACGTCAAAGGACATTTCTACAATTGCATTTTTCTCCCATGAACATAACGATCAGCCCTTTAAACCTGACTGAATGTAGTTTAGTCACATTTTTACTCCAAAAGAATTAGTAATGTGACAGAAGTCAAAAGGACCAACCTAAACAAACATGGCGACGCCGACAGACGTACTTTGGCCTATTTTTGCAGATTTATTTTGTTCTTTTAAACGTGCACATTTAGATCACAGAGCCTCCACCAGAAAAGTTACTTTTCTATCTCTATGGAACAAAAAATGAATGGGAATTTGCTTTGAGAACCAGAAATGCCCGTCAACTCTCCAGCTCCAGGTCTCGCAGTATATAAGCCACTTGTGGAATACTTTTTCAGGCCAGAATATAACTTATATATAGTTATATATATATATATATATATATATATATATATATATATAACTTGTCTTAACTTAGGTGTTGTCCGGTGCTGACCGTATGTGATCTCATGTGTCGTATAGGATTAAGCCGCTCTCTCTCTGAGGGCTCACTTCTCCAGGAGCCCCGGTCCCCTCACCTTCTGTCCCATAGTCCTGTCCTGTTGACGTGGCCCCTGAGAAGCCCCCTGGCCCCTGAGAACTCCAGCATACCTCGGCCCTCTGTGCTGACACTGAAGAAGCATCTGACGGAGGGAGGAAGTCTGCACAGAGCGCTGGAACTGCTCTATGGAGCTAAGGTACTGTAGAGGTCGTAACCATGGGAACAAGCTATTCAAAACACATAGATATACATACAACTCATACATTTTATACTCATACTATTGTTTTTTATTAATATTAAACAATACAGAAAAATGTGTGTCCTTTACACTTGGTTATTCATTTTCTATTGGTTAAATAATTGTTTTATTAAAAGGATTTTCATGTATTTCAGCAGAAGCTGCATTTGTTTGAGATTTAGAGTTTACTGCCATTTTACAGATAAATGCACTATGCGCTGTAAGGGATTCTTACTATTACAAGTACTGTACTGTAAGTATAGTAAGTACTGTAAGTATAGTAAGTACTGTACGTACTGTAAGTATAGTAAGTACTGTAAGTACTGTAAGTATAGTAAGTACTGTAAGTACTGTAAGTACTGTAAGTATAGTAAGTACTGTAAGTATAGTAAGTACTGTAAGTACTGTAAGTATAGTAAGTACTGTAAGTATAGTAAGTACTGTAAGTACTGTAAGTATAGTAAGTACTGTAAAGTTAAGAACGTTGTTCCATTTATGAAAGAGGGCGGGGCATTCAAGGTTGATATCGATTAAAGAATTGGATCAAGATTTCAAACATGACACGCTGCATTAGTGTGGGCATGTTTGTGGTCATATTTTCAGAGTATTTTGGGGCACCAGCCATAGATTAGACATTTGATAATTCAATCATCAAATTAATTAATTTATCAAAAATAATTTGCTTGTTGACCTAAAGGTTTGAGAACGTAACCGTGACATTGAGCCCTTTTCTGGAAATGAATGAACACTTTACCAAATGTGGTTTATGAAGATTTATTGAACAAATAATTAAACAGATAAATTAATTTAGAATATGTAAATGAGTCGATAACAGATGGAAACACCAGACATGATTGTTCTAGATCTGTCTGTTCTAAGATGATATTATCAGCCAGGCTGCATTCAGCTGTGATCCTGAGGAGATCGGCCTGTGTGTCCGTGTGGCCTCCAGGGGTCACTCAGGGGTCACTCAGGGGTCACTCAGGGGTCACTCAGGGTTCACTCAGGGTTCACTCAGGGGTCACTCAGTGGTCACTCAGTGGTCACTCAGGGGTCACGCTGCAGCTCGGTCCACACGCTGGGCAGAGCACGGCTGCTCTGAGGCGTTCCTCAGATAAAAAGGCCGTTGCACTGATTCACGATGAGGCTGAAGAGACCGTCCTGGACTTGAGAAGGTGCTGAAAGGTTCTTTGTTTGAGTTTGAATGATGCAGTTTTAATCACGTCTAAAAACGGGAACAGAATTCTTGTTTATGGGAGAGAAAAGTTAGCTGGGCGTGGGCGTGTCTCTGGAATGTCTTTGCTCCGTAGCTTAGCTTAGCATCGCTAGCCCAGAGATGAGCCCTCATCTCCCGAGATCCTTTCTCAAGGACCTCCTCAGATGGAACTGAATTTGTCTTGTGCAACAACCATAACATAAAAGTTAAAAGATATCACACATACCTTGGACCCCGCCCACCCCTGCGAAGAGCCATCTGCCTCCCCCGCCCAACCTGTGACGCCCACCCCGTGACGTAGTCTCAGTGAGAGCGTGTATGCCCCGCCCACCCCGTGACGTAGTCTCAGTGAGAGCGTGTATGCCCCGCCCACCCGTGACGTAGTCTCAGTGAGAGCGTGTGTCCCCGCCCACCCCGTGACATAGTCTCAGTGAGAGCGTGTATGCCCCGCCCACCCGTGACATAGTCTCAGTGAGAGCGTGTGCCCCGCCCACCCCGTGACGTAGTCTCAGTGAGAGCGTGTATGCCCCGCCCACCCCGTGACGTAGTCTCAGTGAGAGCGTGTATGCCCCACCCACCCCGTGACATAGTCTCAGTGAGAGCGTGTATGCCCCGCCCACCCCGTCATATAGTCTCAGTGAGCGCGTGCATGCCCCGCCCACCTCGTGACGTAGTCTAAGTGAGAGCGTGTATGCCCCGCCCACACTGTGACATAGTCTCAGTGAGAGCGTGTGTCCCCGCCCACCCCGTGACATAGTCTCAGTGAGAGCGTGTATGCCCCGCCCACCCCGTGATGTAGTCTTAGTGAGAGCGTGTATGCCCCGCCCACCCCGTGACATAGTCTCAGTGAGAGCGTGTATGCCCCGCCCACCCCGTGACGTAGTCTCAGTGAGAGCGTGTGTCCCCGCCCACCCCGTGACGTAGTCTCAATAAGAGCGTGTGTGCCCCGCCCACCCCGTGACGTAGTCTCAGTGAGAGCGTGTGTCCCCGCCCACCCCGTGACGTAGTCTCAGTGAGAGCGTGTGTCCCCGCCCACCCCGTGACGTAGTCTCAGTGAGAGCGTGTATGCCCCGCCCACCTCGTGACGTTGTCTCAATGAGAGCGTGTGTCCCCGCCCACCTCGTGACGTAGTCTCAGTGAGAGCGTGTATGCCCCGCCAACCTCGTGACGTAGTCTCAATGAGAGCGTGGGCCCCGCCCACCCCGTGATGTAGTCTCAGTGAGAGCGTGTATGCCCCGCCCACCTCGTGACGTTGTCTCAATGAGAGCGTGTGTCCCCGCCCACCTCGTGACGTAGTCTCAGTGAGAGCGTGTGTCCCCGCCCACCTCGTGACGTAGTCTCAATGAGAGCGTGTGTCCCCGCCCACCCCGTGACGTAGTCTCAGTGAGAGCGTGTATGCCCCGCCCACCCCGTGACGTAGTCTCAGTGAGAGTGTGTATGCCCCGCCCACCCCGTGACATAGTCTCAGTGAGAGCGTGTATGCCTCGCCCACCCTGTGACGTGGTCTCAGTGAGAGCGTGTGTCCCCGCCCACCCCGTGACGTGGTCTCAGTGAGAGCGTGTATGCCCCGCCAACCTCGTGACGTAGTCTCAATGAGAGCGTGTGCCCCGCCCACCCCGTGACGTAGTCTCAATGAGAGCGTGTGTCCCCGCCCACCCCGTGACGTAGTCTCAGTGAGAGCGTGTATGCCCCGCCCACCCCGTGACGTAGTCTCAGTGAGAGTGTGTATGCCCCGCCCACCCCGTGACATAGTCTCAGTGAGAGCGTGTATGCCTCGCCCACCCTGTGACGTAGTCTCAGTGAGAGCGTGTGTCCCCGCCCACCCCGTGACGTGGTCTCAGTGAGAGCATGTATGCCCCGCCAACCTCGTGACGTAGTCTCAATGAGAGCGTGTGCCCCGCCCACCCCGTGACGTAGTCTCAGTGAGAGCGTGTATGCCCCGCCCACCCCGTGACGTTGTCTCAATGAGAGCGTGTGTCCCCGCCCACCTCGTGACGTAGTCTCAGTGAGAGCGTGTGTCCCCGCCCACCTCGTGACGTAGTCTCAGTGAGAGCGTGTGTCCCCGCCCACCTCGTGACGTTGTCTCAATGAGAGCGTGTGTCCCCGCCCACCTCGTGACGTAGTCTCAGTGAGAGCGTGTGTCCCCGCCCACCTCGTGACGTAGTCTCAATGAGAGCGTGTGTCCCCGCCCACCCCGTGACGTAGTCTCAGTGAGAGCGTGTATGCCCCGCCCACCCCGTGACGTAGTCTCAGTGAGAGCGTGTATGCCCCGCCCACCCCGTGACGTAGTCTCAGTGAGAGCGTGTATGCCCCGCCCACCCTGTGACGTAGTCTCAGTGAGAGCGTGTGTCCCCGCCCACCCCGTGACGTGGTCTCAGTGAGAGCGTGTATGCCCCGCCAACCTCGTGACGTAGTCTCAGTGAGAGCGTGTGTCCCCGCCCACCCCGTGACGTAGTCTCAGTGAGAGCGTGTGTCCCCACCCACCTCGTGATGTAGTCTCAATGAGAGCGTGTATGCCCCGCCCACCCCGTGACGTAGTCTCAATGAGAGCGTGGAGACGGTGGAATGTAAACAGAGGCCGAGGTGTCACACAGCAGCACACGGGAACGTCAAGTTATCAAAGAAAAAAAGTAACTAGATAATATGCAATGGCTGAAGCCATTGCGAGTGTCTGCGTTCTTATGTAAAAGTATAACATGTGTGTAAGAGTACTACATGTGTGTAAGTAGTACTGGTGGTACTACTTAAGATAAAAAAAAAAAAAATTACATTAAAGCTGTGCTAGCGGCGATGATGGTTCTCGCCTTCCCGCGCGACCGCCTTCCCGTGCGACCGCCTCCTCGCGCGACTGCCTTCCCGTGTGACCGCCTCCTCGCGTGACCGCCTCCCTGTGCGACCGCCTCCCCGCGCGACGCCTCCCCGCGCGACCGCCTACCCGCGCGACCGCCTTCCTGCGCGACCGCCGCCTCGCGCGACCGCCTTCCCGCGCGACCGCCATCCCGCGCGACCGGTTTCCCACGCGACCGCATTCCCGCGCGACCGCCTTCCCGCGCGACCGCCTCCTCGCGTGAACGCCTTCCCGCGCGACCGCCTCCTTGCGTGAACGCCTTCCCGCGCGACCGCCTCCTCGCGTGAACGCCTTCCCGCGCGACCGCCGCCATCCCGCGCGACCGCCTCCCCGCGCGACCGCCTTCCCGCCCGTCCATGTTTTCTGCTGCGTTTTGCGACATACCAAACGAAGCTCAGTAATTCACCGTAGTTTGCGACTCAAATAATAGTTTGTCCTGACAAATTGCATTGCATTGAAAGATTGCGCTGAACGCAGACCTGAGCAGGGAGAAAGAGAGAGAGCCTCGGTGAGCCGGGACTTTTCATCGATGTTCAGGGGTCAAAAATACCCGAGTTGTGGCAAAAAGAATAAAGTCTAAAGAATAAAATCTAAAGAATAATAATTCTAATGCCCCATTCATTTCAATGGGGAAAAAGTATTTTTGAAATACTGCAAAAAGTACGAGTTGTTCAAATGTCAAAAGTAATAGCACTCGTAATACTGTGAAAGCGATCGTAATGAGGTATAACTTGTTGAAATCAGTTAAAGCGTTAATGAGTTGAAACGCGCCGTATTAATACTAATACAAGAACATATAGTGTCTGTGTCATGATGCAGACACTTGTACATGTAGCTTGTACATGTAGCGTGTACATGAAGCGTTTACATGTAGCGTGTACATGTAGCGTGTACATGTAGCTTGTACATGTAGCTTGTACATGTAGCGTGTACATGTAGCCTGTACATGTAGAGTGTACATGTAGCTTGTACATGTAGCTTGTCCTAGCGTCCTCTCCAGGTGTCCTCCCTTTGCGTCCTCTCCACGCGTCCTCTCCACGCCTCCTCTCCACACGTCCTCTCCACGCCTCTTCTCCACGCGTCCTCCCTTTGCGTCCTCTCTACACGTCCTCCCTTTGCGTCCTCTCTACGCGTCTCCCACGTGCGGACTGATACAACACACACGTGCGTTTGTTTATTAGCCCAACGGAGCGCATCGCTCGTCTCCCGTAGATTTCTGTCCACTTCTGCATCAGCTCGAACTGTCTTTCTCCGTCTTCATTTTGCCCCGTACACTGAGGGAACTATATTATGATAGATCCATGCGCTTAGGCACGCGGAAACGTGAGCACGAACCGCACGCGGCAGCAGGTGAGCGGTAGGTGCGTTTTATGATTGATACGTGGCAGGACAAATGATTTATCCACGCCACGAGGAAATATGATAAAAAATTTGCTGAAAAAAATCGTCCACACCACCTTTAAGTTAGTTTTGTGTGTCCAGGCTCTGGAGGCGGGACATGTACAACTCCAAAAGGGGAACAAGAATCTGTAAGTGTACCGCCAGCATCTGATTGGCTGAGAGGTGAGAGGTGGGTGGCGCTGAAACCTTTTGTGTGTGATGTCATCAGGGTGCGCCTGGCGTTTCTCCAGAGAAGAAAAAACAACAGCAACTTCAGCAGCAACAGCCTGGAAAAGGCCCTGAGGAACAACAGGTGCTTCACCGTGTGCACCACCGCGCTCTGACCACGCCTTCTGCTGACCACACCTTCTGCTGACCACGCCTTCTGTTGACCACACCTTCTGTTGACCGCACCTTCTGTTGACCGCACCTTCTGTTGACCACACCTTCTGTTGACCGCACCTTCTGTTGACCGCACCTTCTGTTGACCGCACCTTCACACCTTCTGTTGACCGCACCTTCTGTTGACCGCACCTTCTGTTGACCGCACCTTCACACCTTCTGTTGACCACACCTTCTGTTGACCGCACCTTCTGTTGACCGCACCTTCTGTTGACCACACCTTCTGTTGACCGCACCTTCTGTTGACCGCACCTTCACACCTTCTGTTGACCGCACCTTCACACCTTCTGTTGACCACACCTTCTGTTGACCACACCTTTTGTTGACCACACCTTCTGTTTCAGACCCGCCACAGAACAGGTCCAGAGGTGGTCCGAGTCGCTGGACGCTCTTCTAACCAATCAGTGTAAGTGTCCAGGCCCATGTCCAGATGAAGTTTAGTTAGAAACACAGTCTGAAGCGGGATTAGAAATCCCACATTAAAGTCTCGTTACTGATATATATTTATTGTGTTAGTTATTGGTGAATTTTTGTCCTTTTTTTTAGGCTATTTATTTATGGATCCAATCATAAACCAAGCCCCGCCCACACTCATAAACCAAGCCCCGCCCACACTCATAAACCAATAGTCACACTTTAGTTTATGATTCATATGTTTATTTGCGTGTGAAGCAAGTAATTGAATCTAAATGAACAAACCTTGTTGGACATGTTGCACAAACATGATCGGAGCGGTGCACAAACATGATCGGAGCGGTGCACAAAAATGATGGGAGCTGTGCACAAACATGATCGGAGCGGTGCACAAACATGATGGGAGCGGTGCACAAACATGATCGGAGCGGTGCACAA
This sequence comes from Eucyclogobius newberryi, assembly GCF_026437365.1. Taxonomy (NCBI): domain Eukaryota; kingdom Metazoa; phylum Chordata; class Actinopteri; order Gobiiformes; family Gobiidae; genus Eucyclogobius; species Eucyclogobius newberryi. Next base: position 147,799 of record NW_027315834.1, read on the forward strand.
ACATGATGGGAGCGGTGCACAAACATGATGGGAGCGATGCACAAACATGATCGGAGCGGCGCACAAACATGATCGGAGCGGCGCACAAACATGATGGGAGCGGTGCACAAACATGATGGGAGCGGTGCACAAACATGATGGGAGCGGTGCACAAACATGATGGGAGCGGTGCACAAACATGATGGGAGCGGTGCACAAACATGATGGGAGCGGTGCAGAAACATGATGGGAGCGGTGCACAAACATGATGGGAGCGGTGCACAAACATGATGGGAGCGGTGCACAAACATGATGGGAGCGGTGCAGAAACATGATGGGAGCGGTGCACAAACATGATGGGAGCGGTGCACAAACATGATGGGAGCGGTGCAGAAACATGATGGGAGCGGTGCAGAAACATGATGGGAGCGATGCACAAACATGATCGGAGCGGCGCACAAACATGATCGGAGCGGCGCACAAACATGATGGGAGCGGCGCACAAACATGATCGGAGCGGTGCACAAACATGATCGGAGCGGCGCACAAACATGATGGGAGCGGTGCACAAACATGATGGGAGCGGTGCACAAACATGATGGGAGCGGTGCAGAAACATGATGGGAGCGGTGCACAAACATGATCGGAGCGGCGCACAAACATGATCGGAGCGGTGCACAAACATGATGGGAGCGGTGCACAAACATGATCGGAGCGGCGCACAAACATGATCGGAGCGGTGCACAAACATGATGGGAGCGGTGCACAAACATAATGGGAGCGGTGCAGAAACATGATGGGAGCGGTGCAGAAACATGATGGGAGCGGTGCACAAACATGATGGGAGCGGTGCAGAAACATGATGGGAGCGGTGCAGAAATATGATGGGAGCGGTGCACAAACATGATGGGAGCGGTGCAGAAACATGATCGGAGCGGCGCACAAACATGATCGGAGCGGCGCACAAACATGATGGGAGCGGTGCACAAACATGATGGGAGCGGTGCACAAACATGATGGGAGCGGTGCACAAACATGATGGGAGCGGTGCACAAACATGATGGGAGCGGTGCAGAAACATGATGGGAGCGGTGCACAAACATGATCGGAGCGGCGCACAAACATGATCGGAGCGGTGCACAAACATGATGGGAGCGGTGCACAAACATAATGGGAGCGGTGCAGAAACATGATGGGAGCGGTGCAGAAACATGATGGGAGCGGTGCACAAACATGATGGGAGCGGTGCAGAAACATGATGGGAGCGGTGCAGAAATATGATGGGAGCGGTGCACAAACATGATGGGAGCGGTGCAGAAACATGATCGGAGCGGCGCACAAACATGATCGGAGCGGCGCACAAACATGATGGGAGCGGTGCACAAACATGATGGGAGCGGTGCACAAACATGATGGGAGCGGTGCACAAACATGATGGGAGCGGTGCACAAACATGATGGGAGCGGTGCAGAAACATGATGGGAGCGGTGCACAAACATGATGGGAGCGGTGCACAAACATGATAGGAGCGGTGCACAAACATGATCCGAGCGGTGCACAAACATGATAGGAGCGGTATGGGAGCGGTGCACAAACATGATAGGAGCGGTGCACAAACGTGATCCGAGCGGTGCACAAACATGATAGGAGCGGTATGGGAGCGGTGCACAAACATGATAGGAGCGGTATGGGAGCGGTGCACAAACATGATCCGAGCGGTGACCAAACATGATAGGATCGGTACGGGAGCGGTGCACAAACATGATCCGAGCGGTGCACAAACATGATCGGAGCGTGAGATGATGGGAGCGGTGCACAAACATGATCCGAGCGGTGCACAAACATGATGATGGGCTCTGTGGTCGCGCTTGCTCAGCTGCAGCAGAAACTAGCTCTAAAAATGTAGTTTGACCGACATAATCCCAAAAAAGATGAACAAGAGATGATTGGACGAGGAAAACACAAGCTTCCGACCCGCGGCCCCATTAAAAAACGGCCCGCCTCAAAAGCTAACAAGGCGAACATAACGAGCGGGTCCGATACAGCGACTCTTCTTTGTGATATGAGCCGTTTGAGACAAAGATGCCAGTTTAACACTAATTATCTGCTCAAAAGCATATTATGTCTTCTTTTAGGTTCAGTTTGGTTCTAGGTCAGGGGTCAGGGGTCTGCAACGTTCTAGGTCAGGGTTCGGCAACGTTCTAGATCAGGGGTCGGCAACGTTCTAGGTCAGGGGTCGGCAACGACCTAGGTCAGGGGTCGGTAACGTTCTAGGTCAGGGGTCGGCAACGTTCTAGGTAAGAGGTCTGCAACGTTCTAGGTCAGGGGTCGGTAACGTTCTAGGTAAGGGGTCGGCAACGTTTTAGGTAAGAGGTCTGCAACGTTCTAGGTCAGGGGTCGGTAACGTTCTAGGTCAGGGGTCGGCAACGTTCTAGGTCAGGGGTCGGCAACGTTCTAGGTCAGGGGTCGGCAACGTTCTAGGTCAGGGGTCGGCAACGTTCTAGGTCAGGGGTCGGCAACGTTCTAGGTAAGAGGTCGGCAACGTTCTAGGTCAGGGGTCGGCAACGTTCTAGGTCAGGGGTCGGCAACGTTCTAGGTAAGAGGTCGGCAACGTTCTAGGTCAGGGGTCGGCAACGTTCGGAGAGAGAGGAAGGCAAATTTAAAAAAATAAATAATCAAAGAGTTTTCTTCACGGTGTGAAACAGGCGCAAATGGCTCTTTGAGTGGTAAACATTGCCGACCCCTGACCCCTGACCTCTGTTCTAGGATCATATTGGGTTTAAGGGTTAGGCCAGGATCAGTCTCCAGGAGATGAATATAAGTCAATATTATTTCCCCAATAAACTGTGTGTGTGTGTGTGTGTGTGTGTGTATATGTGTGTGTGTGTGTGTGTGTGTGTGTGTGTGTGTGTAGATGGCCTGGCCGTGTTCCGTCACTTCCTGCGCTCAGAGTTCAATGAGGAGAATCTGGATTTCTTATTGGCTGTGGAGAAGTTCAAGAGAACGTGTCCTCAGAAGATGGTCTCCAAGGCAACAAGGATTTATAACGAGTTCATCTCCTGCAACGCCACGCGACAGGTTTGTACAGCGCCACCTACTGTCCTGCTGTCCTACTGTCCTGCTGTCCTGCTGTCCTACTGTCCTGCTGTCCTATTGTCCTACTGTCCTACTGTCCTACTGTCTTGCTGTCCTGCTGGCCTACTGTCCTGCTGTCCTGCTGGCCTACTGTCTTACTGTTCTACTGTCCTACTGTCCTGCTGTCCTGTTGTCCTACTGTCCTGCTGTCCTCCTGTCCTGCTGTCCTACTGTCCTTCTGTCCTACTGTCCTACTGTCCTGCTGTCCTACTGTCCACCCAAACGTCTGCTGAAACTCAAGTGTTGTGTTTTTCCAGGTCAACATTGACTGTGCTGTCCGAGAGATGACCAATCACAGCCTTTCTCTTCGTATAAACCCCTCCTCCTTTCAACGGGCCCAGGATCAGATATACAACCTCATATTGACGGACAGCTACCCACGCTTTCTAAAGTCCCGCCTCTACTCCCAGCTAGCCAATCAAAACCAAAGCCAAAAACTGCAGTGACTGTTACAGAATGAACATTCACCACCCAAGGGCTGATAAACGTACTAACTCAAGACACTATTTATAACGTGTATCCTGTCTTTATATTTGTAGTATTTAAACTGTATTTGAAGTGTATTTGAACTGTATTTGAAGTGCATAGTAGCAGAGCGCACACTTTGTGAATTCTGCATGTTCATGTCATGGTAAATGTAAGACCTGGACTGTCCCGGAACCCCGAGCCCCTCTGTGGCCCCTCTGTGGCCCCACTGTGGTCCCTCTGTGGCCCCACTGTGGTCCCTCTGTGGCCCCACTGTGGTCCCACTGTGGCCCCTCTGTGGCCCCTCTGTGGCCCCTCTGTGGCCCCACTGTGGTCCCTCTGTGGCCCCACTGTGGCCCCTCTGTTGCCCCTCTGTGGTCCCACTGTGGTCCCTCTGTGGTCCCTCTGTGGCCCCACTGTGGCCCCTCTGTGGCCCCTCTGTGGTCCCTCTGTGGCCCCTCTGTGGCCCCACTGTGGTCCCTCTGTGGCCCCACTGTGGTCCCTCTGTGGCCCCACTGTGGTCCCACTGTGGTCCCTCTGTGGTCCCTCTGTGGCCCCACTGTGGTCCCACTGTGGTCCCTCTGTGGTCCCTCTGTGGCCCCACTGTGGCCCCTCTGTGGCCCCTCTGTGGTCCCTCTGTGGCCCCACTGTGGTCCCTCTGTGGCCCCACTGTGGTCCCACTGTGGCCCCACTGTGGCCCTTGTCCACCCTCCAGGATCAGGTCAGAGGGTTGGCGGGGTAACTTTGGGGTCAGCCTGATTTTACTAGTAGACTGCAGATCACATGGTGCAGATCACATGGTGCAGATCACATGGTGCAGATCACCATGGTTACATGTCATGAATGCCTGAGCTGCTCTGGTGTCATACTGGTCAGGTGATCATATGGCTGTACTCAGTGATTAATAAAGAAGTGTTTAACCCAGCGCACCTCAGGCTCCTCCTCCTTCACTTCAGGCTCCTCCTCCTTCACCTCAGGCTCCACCTCCTTCACTTCAGGCTCCTCCCCCTTCACCTCAGGCTCCTCCCCCTTCACAACATGAAAATAGTTTGTTTTATTGTCTTTGTTTGTTTTATGTTTTTGTAGTTTTATGTTTTAAACATAAAACTACAAAATATGTATA
>NW_027315834.1:157500-162500 GCF_026437365.1 Eucyclogobius newberryi
ACACCAGTTACATACCAGTTACACACAGTTACACACCAGTTACACATAGTTACACACCAGATATACACCAGTTACACACCAGTTACATACCAGTTACACACTGCTGTTGAAAACCTTAAACACTTTCGGCTAATTCTGCTTCTAAGTGCACAGAGTCGTGTGGGTGAAGAACACTGTGAATCTGTAAAACATCGCTTGGATTTGCACAACTGGAAACACAATGTCTCCTCACACAGAACAATACACACAGTGAACACTACACACACTTGTATGTGTTACTGTGGACACCACACAGGACAATACACACAGTGAACACTACACACACTTGTATGTCTTACTGTGGACACCACACAGGACAATACTCTTAGTGAACACAACACACACTTGTATGTCTTACTGTGGATACCACACAGGACAATACACACAGTGAACACTACACACACTTGTATGTCTTACTGTGGACATACAAAAGAAAACACTGAACAGAAATTGCTTTTGTTCGTCTCTTCTAGCTGGATATGACCTTCCAATTATTTCAGAAAAACATCTTTCCCTAGTTCTACATTAAATGAGGCTGTACATGTTTACATCTCTGCTGTGGGTGGGGCCTCTCTGCTTTGGGTGGGGCCTCTCTGCTTTGGGTGGGGTCTCTGCTGTGGGTGGGGCCTCTCTGCTTTGGATGGGGCCTCTCTGCTGTGGGCGGGGCCTCTCTGCTGTGCGTGGGGCCTCTCTGTTTTGGGTGGGGCCTCTCTGCTTTGGGTGGGGCCTCTCTGCTTTGGGTGGGGCCTCTCTGCTGTGGGTGGGGCCTCTCTGCTTTGGGTGGGGCCTCTCTGCTGTGGGTGGGGCCTCTCTGCTTTGGGTGGGGCCTCTCTGCTGTGGGTGGGGCCTCTCTGCTTTGGGTCGGGTCTCTCTGCTTTGGGTGGGGCCTCTCTGCTGTGGGTGGGGCCTCTCTGCTGTGGGTGGGGCCTCTCTGCTGTGAGTGGGGCCTCTCTGCTGTGGGTGGGGCCTCTCACATGCTGAGTAAGACTGAAGGTTTCAAGGACAGCATCAAGCTCTTTAGCGTTTTTGTCACAAATATTATCAACATGCACATTGAAATCACCTGTAATGACCAAACCATCAAAGTCTGTGCGACTGAAACATCTCAGTCAAATCATCAGTGAAACGTTGGCAGTGCTGGAGAGGCTTTAGCTCCATTTTAAAGGAGACATACTCAAATGATTAAAACACCCCAAAAGAACAACCTGCGGGTCATTATTTCATCTCTAAAGACAGCACAGACTCCACCCCCTTTTATGTTTTCTCGTGTTTCAGATTCAAACTTAAAGTTGGTGGAGCAGATTCAATCCGAACTACATTTCCTGTGTTTTTGTCGAGCCATGTTTCAGTTAAAAACATGAAATCGCCTTTACTCACATGAGAATGGGTCACACTGGACTCAGTAGGTCGCTGAGTAGGATAAACCTCCCACCGGTTTATGTCATCACTGTCAAGAGCCAGAAACTGTTGAGCATGTTTCACCTTGCAGCAGATGAAAGAGAGAGGACTGAATCAATTTTATGGTTTCAAAATAATAAACAGGAATTCAATCTGCTGAATCTTCTTTCAGGTCACAAGGATCATGTAAGGCAAAATATTGTCCATAAATATGTCGGCGTGCTCTGTTAATGAAAGAAAGGGCAAGAATCAGAATAGTTAGAATCGATCATTTTATTCCGTGACAGAACCATCTGTCTCTATCGGCGACTTACACGGACGGTCCGGACGCGCCTGGAAACCTGGCGCTCACCATTTTATAACATTTCAATGTACGGCGTATGATGAAGGGTTGCACCTCGTTGGTCTTTTTGCCAGTACTTTTCCACTCGCCTCTGTTGCCTTACATGGAGTTGTCCTTGAGTTGAGTTGCCAGGATGCGGCCCTTTTGCTTTTTATCAAAAGAGTGCATAATAGAGCAAGAATGGGATGTGTGTGTCCGCATGTGAGGACTAAACCCTTCATAGTCCAAGCATAACTCAGTTATTATATCAAAGTACAGTTTAGTACAATTTTGTAAAGTTAATATATTTGGGTTAGGGTTTATTTTTAGCATTGTCCATCAATTAATTCTTAGGTAAAGCTTTAGGTTTAAAGGCGGAGCAGATAATATGGGCCTAAGATGCAACTTTCCTTTCACCTACCGCTGAGAAACCTCTGCTGCTCACCCTTGAAAGGCAGCGGCGTGGCTAGGTCTGCCGGCTGCACACACAATGGGACCCCAACTTCCAGAACTACCAGCCGCCAAAGCACAATCCAGGAGTAACCCACAGCGCGGCGTGGGGCGCGAGCCCCGCCACGGCACTAGAGTAAAACATACATTAGTGGCGGTAGAATTAAATTATTGAAGAGGAAAATACAGAAACTACCTGAGGACAAGAGAACAGGGTGTCGACAACCGCCCAATCTAAGGCGGAAGTGGGAGTAGCAGAAGAAGTGGTAGAAGGGTTTTTATACTGAGTGGAGTGACACCTGCTGGCCAATTTGATTAAAAAACATACAGGATTCATTGGAAGATTATATTGTTAAGAGCGTCTTTGTAGTGTTACACTACAATCCCCTTTTATTATATTATGGTGTCTGTTGATCTCCTGTCCACACAATCCAGCAGGTGGCAGTATATACACATTTTCAGTTGGCTGCCAACCTCCATTAAAAGTAACACAACAATGTGATCATTGCATGACGAAAACACTACAAATACTAGAAGAACTAACTATTACTAATATTCTACCATTCTAAAAGATAGGAAAAATTGCAACTTTGACGAGAAATCCCGAAAGATACCAAGGAATACCAAAATTAATAGCAGGAAACACTAAAAATGTCTACAAAAAGAACCTTGAACGAGAAAAATCAAACAAGAATTGCGACCCCTGAAACGGTCCAAAAAACATGTTTGAAAACGGGAGGTTGAGCGATATCGACTAGATATAGTCGGCCTCACCTCCAGCACAGTTTGGGCTCTGGAACCATCTCCTCGAGAGGGGCTGGACGCTCCACTTCTCTGGTGTTGCCCGCGGGGAGAGACGGGGCTGATGTGGGCGGGGCTGGTGTGGGCTTATAGCCCATCAGCTTCAGCCGCCACCTGTTGGAGTTCACCCCGGTGGACGGAGGGTCGCGTCCCTTCGCCTTCGGGTGGGGGACAGGTTTCTCACTGTTGTGGCGGCCGAACAGCAGTGCAGAGTACCCGGCCTTCTTGGAGTCCTTGGGAGGGGTACTGGATAGTGCACCGACCAGGGACTCCATTGTACTATTGGCGGACTTCACCGCCCATGTGGGCAATGACAATGACACCTGGAGAGGGGTGATCGGGAAGAACGGCTTCCCCGATCTGAACCCGAGCGGTGTTCAGTTATTGGACTTCTGTGCTAGCCACGGATTGTCCATAACGAACACCATGTTCAAGCACAAGGTCCATCAGTGCACATGGCACCAGGACACAGGAGGTCAATGATCGACTTTGTTGTCGTGTCCTCTGACCTCCGGCCGCGTGTCTTGGAAACTCGGGTGAAGAGAGGGGCGGAGTTGTCAACCGATCACCACCTGGTGGTGAGTTGGATCCGCTGGCGGAGGAGGAAGCCGGACAGACTTGGCAGACCCAAGTGCATTGTGAGGGTCTGTTGGGAACGTCTAGTGGAGCCCTCTGTCAGTAGGGTATTCAACTCGCACCTCCAGGAGAGCTTCTCCCATGTCCCGGGGGAGGCTGGGGACATTGAGTCTGAGTGGACTATGTTCTCCGCCGCCATTGTTGATGCGGTTGCTCGGAGTTGTGGTCGCAAGGTCTCCGGTGCCTGTCGTGGCGGCAACCCCCGAACCCGGTGGTGGACACCAGAAGTAAGGGATGCCGTCAGACTGAAGAAGGAGGCCTATCAGGCCACTCTGGCTTGTAGGTCTCCTGAGGTCATTTACCGGTATCGGCAGGCCAAGCGAGCCGCGGCTCGTGCTGTCGCAGAGGCAAAAACCCGGGCCTGGGAGGAGTTCGGGGAGGCCATGGAGGAGGACTATCGGTCTGCCCCAAAGAAATTCTGTCAAACCATACGGCGCCTCAGGAGGGGGAAGCAGTGCTTCACCAACACCATTTACGGTGCTGGTGGAGGCCTGCTGACCTCGACCGGGGATGTCGTCGGACGGTGGAAGGAATACTTTGAGGACCTCCTTAATCCCTCAGTCACGTCTTCCGAAGAGGAAGTAGAGACCGGGGACTCGGAGGCTGGCTCATCCATCACCCAAGCTGAAGTCACTGAGGTTGTTCGCAAACTCCTCTGTGGCAGGGCTCCGGGGGTGGATGAGATCCGCCCTGAGTACCTAAAGTCTCTGGATGTTGTAGGACTGTCTTGGCTGACACGTCTCTGCAACATGGCGTGGCGGTCGGGGACAGTGTCTCTGGACTGGCAGACCGGGGTGGTGGTCCCTCTGTTCAAGAAGGGGGACCGGAGGGTGTGTGCCAACTACAGAGGGATCACACTCCTCAGCCTCCCATAAGGTCTATTCCAGGTACTGGAGAGGAGAATCCGACCGATAGTCGAACCTCGGATTCAGGAGGAGCAGAGTGGTTTTCGTCCCGGTCGTGGAACACTGGACCAGCTCAATACCCTCCATCGGGTGCTCGAGGGTTAATGGGAGTTTTCCCAACCGGTCCACATGTGCTTTGTGGATCTGGAGAAGGCTTTCGACCGTGTCCCTCGGGGTGTCCTTTGGGGGGTGCTCCGGGAGTACGGGGTCCGGGGCCCTTTGCTCAGGGCTGTCCGGTCCCTGTATGACCGGAGCAGGATCTGTGTTCATTGCCGGCAGTAAATCAGACCTGTTCCCAGTGCATGTTGGACTCCTCAGGGCTGCGCTTTGTCACCGGTTCTGTTCATAGTTTTTATGGACAGAATTTCTAGGCGCAGTCAGGGGTCAGAGGGTGTGGTTAGGGGTCGGAGGGTGTCCGGTTTGGGGACCACAGGATCTCATCTCTGCTG
>NW_027315834.1:167500-270000 GCF_026437365.1 Eucyclogobius newberryi
CTGAAGACCTCCTGTCTGGTACTTGTGCCCAAGACACCGCATCCCAAAGACCTCAACAGCTTCAGGCCGGTGTCTCTCACGTCCTGATGAAGACACTGGAGCTGGTCCTGAACCACCTCCGCTCCACCGTGAGCTCAGCCATGGACCCGCTGCAGTTTGCAGACCGGCCTGGCATCGGAGTGGAGGACGCCGTCATCTCCCTGCTGCACCGCTCTCCCTCTCACCTGGAGAAGCCTGGCAGCTCTGTGAGGATCCTGTTCTTTCATCTCTCTAGCGCCTTCAACACCACGAGCTCCTGAGGGACAAGCTGGAGACGGCTGATGTGGAGTACGACCTGGCAGAGTGAATCCTGGACCACCTCACAGACCGACCCCAGTTTGTGAGAGCCCGGGACTGTGTGTCTGACACTCGGACCTGCAGTGTGAGGGACCTGCAGTGTGGGGGACCTGCAGTGTGGGGGGGCCCCAGGGCACCGTCCTCACGTCCTTTCTCTTCACCCTCTACACTGCAGACCTCAGACAGGGACAGCTGTGTCCTGCAGAAGTTCTCTGACCACTCTGCCATCATCGGACTCATCACAGACGATGATGTGGAGGACAGAGGACTGGAGAAGGACTTTGTGGAACCTCCTCCTCATCAACGCGGGGAAGACCAAGGAGATGGTGGTGGACTTCCACAGAGGCCATGCCCCCCTCACCAGTGAACATCCAGGGACGGGACATTGAGAGAGTGACTCATACAAGGACCTGGTGTTCATCTGAACCACAAACTGGACTCATAACACAGACTGTACAGGAAGAGCCAGAGTCGGCTCTACCTCCTGAGGAGACTCAGGTCTTTTGGAGTGACAGAGCTGCTCCTGACAGGGCCACTCCTGACAGGGCCACTCCTGACAGGGCCACTCCTGACAGGGCCACTCCTGACAGGGCCACTCCTGACAGGGCCACTCCTGAAGACCTGAAGATGGTCAGGCTGAGGCTGTGCTGATGGTGAGGCTGTGCTGCTGATGGTGAGGCTGTGCTGATGGTGAGGCTGTGCTGCTGATGGTGAGGCTGTGCTGATGGTGAGGCTGTGCTGCTGATGCTGAGGCTGTGCTGCTGATGGTGAGGCTGTGCTGCTGATGGTGAGGCTGTGCTGCTGATGGTGAGGCTGTGCTGCTGATGGTGAGGCTGTGCTGATGGTGAGGCTGTGCTGCTGATGGTGAGGCTGTGCTGCTGATGGTGAGGCTGTGCTGCTGATGGTGAGGCTGTGCTGCTGATGGTGAGGCTGTGCTGATGGTGAGGCTGTGCTGCTGATGGTGAGGCTGTGCTGCTGATGGTGAGGCTGTGCTGATGGTGAGGCTGTGCTGCTGATGCTGAGGCTGTGCTGCTGATGGTGAGGCTGTGCTGCTGATGGTGAGGCTGTGCTGCTGATGGTGAGGCTGTGCTGCTGATGGTGAGGCTGTGCTCTGATGGTGAGGCTGTGCTGATGGTGAGGCTGTGCTGCTGATGGTGAGGCTGTGCTCTGATGGTGAGGCTGTGCTGATGGTGAGGCTGTGCTGCTGATGGTCAGGCTGTGCTGCTGATGGTAAGGCTGTGCTGCTGATGGTGAGGCTGCATAGAGTATTCTGACTGACTGATTCTCCAAACTATCTAGAACTCTTATGGTTGACCTCATGACCCCAAAGGTAAAGGAGTCAAAGGAGTTAGAGACCAGGAAGAGGAGCTGCCTTTTTGGAATGAGCCATCAAATTCAACAGGAGGTACAGAGCTAGCAGGTGCTATTACGCACAGAACTCAATAAAAAGAGCCAGAAACATCTTCTGTAATCTCCTGATAGTGTAATAGTGTTGTAATAGTGTTGTAATAGTGTTGTAATAGTATAAAGTAGAAAAAGATTCAGTTGTTTCATCTGGACTCGACTCTCCAAAAGTCATTTTCAATCTGTGGATCTAGTCTGAGAACTCTGATATTCATCCTTCTTTGAGTAAGCCCCGCCCATCAGGCGGATAGTCCTGATAAGAGCCTATCCTTTTGATCTATTTGTTTGCACTATCAGTTTCTCCTGAAACTAATCTTATTTGTTACCCCAACAGCCTTGTAATGGCCATCAAAGTCCTATGGTTACCTGCCTGCTACTCCCTCATCACTGTTGAGTACCTGATTACCATTCAAATGGCCAGGGCTGATCCCACCCCATGTCTTCAAATACTGTTATACATGACCAGTAGATTGTACCTTAAACCTCCTGTTCCTGTTTAAAGAGGGATTCTCTTTTGTGTAAAACAAAAATGGCCTCCTTACAAATCCTCTTTCAAACCAGATGAAACAACTGAATCTTTTTCTACAACGGAACATTCCTGGATGAATGAGGCATGACTTCCAGCTAGAAGTCGAAATGTCCCATTATTAAGCGCCGTTCAGACCGCGGCATCAAAGCGTCCGGTCTATTTGGACACACAGAGTTTTTGCTGTTCGTTTCGAGCGTTTTCACGGTGCGTCTGGGGCACTGGTCTGGTCTGGCGTTTGAGCGTCGGACGCCCTGGACCGACGCTCCAAGGCGGCCAGAGCGTTCGACGCAGAAAAGTTGGACAAAGCTGAACTTTTTTGCGGCCGATACGCCGCAGCAGCCAATCAGAGCTGACGCTGCAGTGACGTGCCAGACACCCCGGAAAAGATCCATAACAAACCCCGCAACGATAAAAAATCCTCCAGACGCAGCTCTTGGAGCAAATAACGATATTAACTAAACTCTGCTCAGCTCTTAAGTATGTGGACCCGGACTGGCCCCTGGGCCCATCACCTCTGTTTGTAAATAAACCAAAGCCACTTTCTCCACCTGCTCTGCCATCGCACAAAGAGAACAACAACACCAGGAAACACAACAACTCCTCCACTGAGCATGTGCGCTGAACAGATGTGACCGCGCCGTGAGACCGCGCCGTGAGACCGCGCCGTGTGACCGCTCCGTGTGACCGCGCCGTGTGAACGCGCCGTGTGGCTGCACCATTATTGATATTTTTGATGATTGAACCACCTTTGGACCAGGCTGTTTATCATAGTATTGACCCCACCTAAAGGTGCTCATGGAGTGACATCATGTACACACAATCTATATGATGTGCTTTGTAAAGGAATATCTACATTTGTAAAAATATATTAAATTCAATTTCTTATTTAAGAAGCACAATATGTACTAAAGCCAGGAGTAACAAACTAACACTGAAAACAAAGACAATCCAAGGATTAAAATCATGAAAACAAATCAAACAAACTTAAATCAAGATTACAATTCTCAATTCTGAAGTCCTTTTATCATGTACATATTCTTTTTGTTGCAGTGAAATGTTGGTTTACTTTGTCTGCTCCTTCTCAGTGGTCCCGGAGCTGTCGCTGGTCCCGGAGCTGTCGCTGGTCCCGGAGCTGTCGCTGGTCCCGGAGCTGTGGCTGATGCTGTCGCTCAGGCTGAAGCTGCTTTCCGTGTCCAGAGAGGCCTGTCGGGGGTTCAGGTCCTGGGTCTCCACCTCTGGGGTGCTGGTGTCCTCCTCCAGCAGCTCCTGGTGAACCTGCACACCAAACACAAAGAAACTATGATTCTTCCTTTGCTTCATTAGTGATGAATTCTTAATGATTTTTAGGTGGAGAGGACCATATTTCATTGGTTCAAATGTTCTTTCTCTGGAATGCTCAACAAAATGGCATAAAACTTTGGTGCCTTCACCATACTAAGATTTGTATTTATTTTGTGTTAATTTTTGTTTTTTTGCAAGTAAAACCTGTAATTGACTGAACGATGAATAATTGTACAATAATTGTTTAACAGTGAAACATTCCAAACAAAGCAATAATATTTTCATGAGACAAAGATGACGGAATCTCCAGAAAACATTCACAGTAGCTCTTTAATTAAAAGGCCTTTAATTAAGGTCATTTGAGGCTGTTTGTTTCCTGAGCGAGCGCTTCACTGCAGCGTGTTGCTCTGCTGAAAGATGTGTTCAGTTTAAGGACTGCTGTTGCGTAAAATGTGTATTTAGGGTCATAGTAATACAGGCACATGACGTTCATTCATGTTTTTACAGGACTTCCGGGAATGGCGCAGTCGGACTAGTCGTCCTGCTCCCGATATTTGCCTTTGAATCTCCTTTTCACCCACAAACCAAGGAGCAAGAAGATAAGACATGACTAAACTCGGAAAAAGCAAGGATTGTGGAACTAAACATTTAAAACTGAAGGGTTATAACCTCGGGGAAAAACCCTCTTGCCCACAAGGTAACGATGCTAATGCTAGCGCAGATCCTTGGGGGCCGCCCACAGCTGCACAGGGTTAGGGTCTTGTTAGGTTAGGTGGAGCTCAAGAGGCTCTGGAGGAACAATAAAGAAGAAGTTCTGTCTCTTGTTAGAAAATAGGATTGATTGACATATGGAGGGATATGAACCCTAGGGGGCGCCAGTGCACCCATTTTTCTAATCCACATACACTATTCCAGAATAGATGACTGTTGTCTTCTCAATAACGACAGATCTAGGGTTTGGCAGATTCAGGCTCAATGCAGCTGCTTCATGACCTTTGTTTAAAATGTACTTAAGCATTAAGACTTCTCTGGAGGAACATGAGACTCCGCCTCCTTTGGGACGCTTCCAAAGCAGTCTAGAGAGAAAGAAATGAAGGGAGAAAAAGCTAAAGGATCTGCAAATCGGTAAATCATGCCGAGTAGGGATGTCCTAAAATGCTACAGAATATGAAAAAGAGAAATGAAAGATCTGACCTCACGGGAAATAGCAACAAAACTGCTGAAAGAACATGTTTTAAGTATTATAATCTCAATCATCATTTGAACCCTCTCTCTAACATTTCAGGAGATAAAGATCATGTACATTCCTTTCTGGAGATCCTCAATTTGTCCGTCATGTCAGAAGAACCAAATCAAAAACTGGAGCTGAATTAAGACTTTTGGAATACAAAGTGGACGAGAGTGACATCGTGACAGACATTAGACAAATGAGACAAATTCACTCGACTCTGGACAAAATGGGACCTTTGTGGTCTTGTTTGTATTTAGGTGCAGTTGATGTTACACCCTGGTGGTTCTGTATATTTGTATATGAAAAGAAAGAACTTAGGGTTACAAATATACTTCAGGATAAGTAGAGATGATATTATGACCCTATGGCTTTAGGGAGGAGCCATATTTTCACATTTTACACCTCATACTTTATTTTTCCCACGTTGGATGTTCAGTCATAATGAGCCACACCCACGTGCGATTGGGCCACACCCACGTGCGATTGAGCCACACCCATGTGCGATTGAGCCACACCCACGTGCGATTGAGCCACACCCACGTGCGATTGAGCCACACCCACGTGCGATTGAGCCACACCCACGTGCGATTGAGCCACACCCACGTGCGATTGAGCCACACCCACGTGCGATTGAGCCACACCCACGTGCGATTGAGCCACACCCACGTGCGATTGGGCCACACCCACGTGAGATTGGGCCACACCCACGTGCGATTGGGCCACACCCACGTGCGATTGGGCCACACCCACGTGCGATTGGGCCACACCCACGCGCGATTGGGCCACACCCACGCGCGATTGGGCCACACCCACGTGCGATTGGGCCACACCCACGTGCGATTGGAGGTCATGATTTCTTTCAAATGTGGACGTGGCAGGCGCTCTAAAATAACAGCCAATTTTTTAAATGTTACGTGTTTCTCTGATATGAGATGTTCTATTTTGCACAAATATACGATTATACGATGCAAAATGAGGAGCTGAACACAATGATATACGGTATATATAATATATATATATGTATAATACAAATATATGTATAATGTTCAAAGGCTCTACAGCGCCCCCTTGAACATCTGAATTAAGACATGACGCACCATCAACCTGTGGTCAGATGTTCATGTGGAGGGCAGGGGTCATTGTTTACCTTGTAGGTCTTGTAGGCCTTGTGCACCTCGTTGCCGTAGGCGGGTTGGTAGGCGCTCTTCTTGCCGTAGTCCCAGGACTTGTGAGCTTCAGGCACTTTGTTGTAAGACTTGTCCTCCACGTACACGATGGTCTTGTACTCGCTGGGGTACGAGCCCAGGCTGTCTCCACGTCCAGAATCAGCTGTGTCGTCTGTGATGATGGTGGGCTGGAAGGGGTCAGTGGTCATCTCTTCCACAATGGTTGCTGTGGTAACATCGTCCGTCACAATCACCGGGGACATGGTGGCTGTGGACACAGTGGACGCCTCACCGGACTCAGAGCTCTCTGACTCCTCCTCAGTTTCCTGAAAAAAAGTGTTGTGTCTGTTTTATATTTAGTTCTGTCACGATTTCTCAGGCACTTGTCTCCCCTTGTCCCCCCCACAACCACAGGCACTTGTCTCCCCTTGTCCCCCACCACCACAGGAACTTGTCTCCCCTTGTCCCCCACCACCACAGGAACTTGTCTCCCCTTGTCCCGCACCACCACAGGCACTTGTCTCCCCTTATCCCCCACCACCACAGGCACTTGTCTCCCCTTCTACCCCCCCACCACCACAGGCACTTGTCTCCCCTTGTCCGCCACCACCACAGGCACTTGTCTCCCCTTGTTCCCCATCACCACAGGCACTTGTCTCCCCTTGTTCCCCACCACCACAGGCACTTGTCTCCCCTTGTCTCCCCCCACCACCACAGGCACTTGTCTCCCCTTGTCCCCCCCACCACCACAGGCACTTGTCTCCCCTTGTCCCCCCCACCAACACAGGCACTTGTCTCCCCTTGTCCCCCCCACCACAGGCACTTGTCTCCCCTTGTCCCCCCCCCACCACCACAGGCACTTGTCTCCCTTTGTCCCCCCCACCACCACAGGCACTTGTCTGCCCTTGACCCCCCCCCACCACCACAGGCCCTTGACTCCCCTTGTCCCCCCCACCACCACAGGCACTTGTCTCCCCTTGTCCCCCCACCACAGGCCCTTGTCTCCCCCTGCCCCCCCCCCACCACCACCACAGGCACTTGTCTCCCCTTGTCCCCCCCATGACCACAGGCCCTTGTCTCCCCCTGCCCCCCCCCATGACCACAGGCCCTTGTCTCCCCCTTGTCCCCCCCCATGACCACAGGCCCTTGTCTCCCCCTGTCTCCACACGGGATGCGCTTGTGTCACTTACTTCTGTGTCATCGTCCTCCTCCTGCTCATCATCATCATCATCATCTTCGTCACTGTCCTCACTGTCCGGGCTCTGAGTGGAGGTGGAGGCCGTGGCAGACACCGAGTCGGACAGTGAGTGGGACATTGAGTTGGACAGTGAGTGGGACAGTGAGTGGGACAGTGAGTGGGACATGACGTCAGCAGCAGCCTTCATCTGTCCTGAAACAGCCTGTCACAACACACACAACATTCCTCTGAACAGAAGCATTGCATTATAGTCAGAGGTGGGATGAGGTAGGATGAGGTGGGATGAGGTGGGATGAGGTGGGATGAGGTGGGATGAGGTGGGATGAGGTAGGATGAAGTGGGATGAGGTGGGATGAGGTAGGATGAGGTGGGATGAGGTGGGATGAGGTGGGATGAGGTGGGATGAGGTAGGATGAGGTGGGATGAGGTGGGATGAGGTAGGATGAGGTAGGATGAGGTGGGATGAGGTAGGATGAGGTAGGATGAGGTGGGATGAGGTAGGATGAGGTGGGATGAGGTAGGATGAGGTGGGATGAGGTAGGATGAGGTAAGATGAGGTGGGATGAGGTAGGATGAGGTGGGATGAGGTGGGATGAGGTGGGATGAGGTGGGATGAGGTAGTATGAGGTAAGATGAGGTAGGAAGAGGTGGGATGAGGTGGGATGAGGTAGGATGAGGTAAGATGAGGTGGGATGAGGTGGGATGAGGTGGGATGAGGCGGGATGAGGTGGGATGAGGTAGGATGAGGTGGGATGAGGTAGGATGAGGTGGGATGAGGTAGGATGAGGTGGGATGGGGTAGGATGAGGTGGGATGAGGTGGGATGAGGTGGGATGAGGTAGGATGAGGTGGGATGAGGTAGGATGAGGTGGGATGAGGTGGGATGAGGTAAGATGAGGTGGGATGAGGTAAGATGAGGTGGGATGAGGTAGAATGAGGTGGGATGAGGCAGGATGAGGCAGGATGAGGCAGGATGAGGTGGGATGAGGTAGGATGAGGTGGGATGAGGTAGGATGAGGTGGGATAAGGTGGGATAAGGTGGGATAAGGTGGGATGAGGTGGGATGAGGTAGGATGAGGTGAGATGAGGGCGGATGAGGTAGGATGAGGTGTAATGAGGTAGGATGAGGTGGGATGAGGTAGGATGAGGTAGGATGAGGTGGAATGAGGTGGGATGAGGTGGAATGAGGTGGGATGAGGTAGGATGAGGTAGGATGAGGTGGAATGAGGTAGGATGAGGTGGGAGGGTCTCACCTGTTCTTCTGAGACCTCGCTACTGTCGTCTGAGGTGCTGGACACTGACAGGTGCTGAAACAGGAGCACAGCATTTAGGAGCCAAAAGAACTTTCTTCAACATCTGATCACCACAGGCTGAATTCACCTGTCAGCCCTCTCAGTCTGGCTCTACTGACCTGTACAGAAGAGGACTGTGACACAGACTGTGTCCTGAGTGCAGGCCTGGGACGCCTCACCTGTGGGACACACCAGAAGGACAGTGGACCGGCATGAAGACATGAAGACATGACGACATGAAGACATCTTCATATTGAGTTTAGTGGTGGAGAAAAGTGCATACTCACCACCTCTTCAGAACTCTCAGAACTGCTCAGAGAAACCTTCCTTGCCTGAACAAACAAAATACACAAGTTTGAGTCCACGGATGTCTTGGCGTAGGGTAAAGGGTAAAGGGCAGAGGAGACAGGGTGTAGGGTAAAGGGCATAGGAGACAGGGCGTAGGGTAAAGGGTAAAGGGCATAGGTGACAGGGTGCAGGATAAATGGTAAAGGGCATAGGAGACAGGGCGTAGGGTAAAGGGTAAAGGGCATAGGAGACAGGGTGTAGGGTAAAGGGCATAGGATAAAGGGCACAGGAGACAGGGCGCAGGGTAAAGGGCATAGGAGACAGGGCGTAGGGGTAAAGGGTAAAGGGCATAGGAGACAGGGTAAAGGGTAAAGGGCATAGGAGACAGGGCGTAGGGTAATGGGTAAAGGGCATAGCAGACAGGGTAAAGGGCATAGGAGACAGGGCGTAGGGTAAAGGGTAAAAGTCATTGGAGACAAGGCGTAGGGTAAAGGGTAAAGGGCATAGGAGACAGGGCGTAGGGTAAAGGGTAAAAAATATAGGAGACAGGGCGTAGGATGTAGGGTAAAGGGCATAGGAGACAGGGCGTAGGGTAAAGGGCATAGGAGACAGGGCGTAGGGTAAAGGGTACAGGGCAAAGGAGACAGGGCGTAGGGTAAAGGGTAAAGGGCATAGGAGACAGGGCGTAGGGTAAAGGGTAAAAAATATAGGAGACAGGGCGTAGGGTAAAGGGTAGAGGGAATAGCAGACAGGGCGTAGGGTAAAGGGTAAAGGGGCATAGGAGACAGGGCGTAGGGTAAAGGGTAAAGGGCATAGGAGACAGGGTAAAGGGCTTAGGAGACAGGGCGTAGGGTAAAGGGCTTAGGAGACAGGGCGCAGGGTAAAGAGTAAAGGGCATAGGAGAAAGGGCGTAGGGTAAAGGGCATAAGAGACAGGGCGTAGGGTAAAGGGTAAAGGGCATAGGAGACAGGGCGTAGGGTAAAGGGTAAAGGGGCATAGGAGACAGGGCGTAGGATGTAGGGTAAAGGGCATAGGAGACAGGGCGTAGGGTAAAGGGTAAAGGGCATAGGAGACAGGGCGTAGGGTAAAGGGTAAAGGGCATAGGAGACAGGGCGTAGGGTAAAGGGTAAAGGGGCATAGGAGACAGGGGTAGGGTCTTTACCCTACCCCCTGTCTCCTATGCCCCTTTGGTAAAGGGCATAGGAGACAGGGCGTACGGTAAAGGGTAAAGGGCATAGAAGACAGGATGTAGGGTAAAGGGTAAAGGGCTTAGGAGACAGGGCGTAGGGTAAAGGGTAAAGGGCATAGGAGACAGGGCATAGGGTAAAGGGCATAGGAGACAGGGTGTAGGGTAAAGCGTAAAGAGCTTAGGAGACAGGGCGTAGGGTAAAGGGTAAAGGGCATAGGAGACAGGGCGTAGGGTAAAGGGTAAAGGGCATAGGAGACAGGGCGTAGGGTAAAGGGTAAAGGGGCATAGGAGACAGGGCGTAGGGTAAAGGGTAAAGGGCAAAGGAGACAGGGTGTAGTGTAAAAGGTAAAGGGCTTAGGAGACAAGGCGTAGGGTAAAGGGTAAAGGGCTTAGGAGACAGGGCGTAGGGTATATGGCATAGGAGACAGGGCGTAGAGTAAAGGGTAAAGGGCATAGGAGACAGGGCGTAGGGTAAAGGGTAAAGGGCATAGGAGACAGGGCGTAGGGTAAAGGGCATAGGAGACAGGGTGTAGGGTAAAGGGTAAAGGGCAAAGGAGACAGGGCGTAGGGTAAAGGGTAAAGGGCATAAGAGACAGGGCGTAGAGGTAAAGGGTAAAGGGCATAGGAGACAGGGTGTAGGGTAAATATAAAGGGCATAAGAGACAGGGCGTAGGGTAAAGGGTAAAGGGCATAGGAGACAGGGCGTAGGGTAAAGGGCATAGGAGACAGGGCGTAGGGGTAAAGGGAAAAGGGCATAGGAGACAGGGCGTAGGGTAAAGGGCATAGGAGACAGGGCGTAGGGTATAGGGTAAAGGGCATAGGGGACAGGGCGTAGGGTAAAGGGCATAGGAGACAGGGCGTAGGGTAAAGGGCATAGGAAACAGGGCGTAAGGGTCTGGACATTGAGAAGAGACTGACCGGTCGACAGAGGACTGCAGTGAAGAGCAGGACGATGAGCAGTGGCACCTTCATCCTGTCACACACACGAGCTGCAACACAAACACACAACACTTTAACACAACACACACACAAGCTGCAACACAAAGACACAACACTTCAACACAACACACACAGGAGCTGCAACACAAACACACAACACTTCAACACAACACACACATGAGCAGCAACACAAACACACAACACTTCAACACAACACACACACGGGCTGCAACACAAACACACAACACTTCAACACAACAAACACGAGCTGCAACACAAACAAACAACACTTCAACACAACACACACACGAGCTGCAACACAAACAAACAACACTTCAACACAACACTCACATGAGCTGCAACACAAACAAACAACACTTCAACACAACACACACATGAGCTGCAACACAAACACACAACACTTCAAAACACACACGAGCTGCAACACAAACACACAACAATTAAACACAACACACACACGAGCTGCAACACAAACACACAACACACAGGAGCTGCAACACAAACAAACAACACTTCAACAAAACACACACACGAGTTGCAACACAAACACACAACACTTCAACACAACACACATAAGAGCTCCAACACAAACACACAACAATTCAACACAACACACACACACACGAGCTGCAACATAAACACACAACACTTCAACACAACACACACAAGCTGCAACACAAACACACAACACTTCAACACAACACACACACGAGCTGCAACACAAACACACAACACTTCAACACAACACACACACGGGCTGCAACACAAACACACAACACTTCAACACAACACACACACGAGCTGCAACACAAACACACAACAATTCAACATAACACACACACGAGCTGCAACACAAACACACAACACTTCAACACAACACACACACGGGCTGCAACACAAACACACAACACTTCAACACAACACACACACGAGCTGCAACACAAACACACAACACTTCAACACAACACACGGGAGCTGCAACACAAACAAACAACACTTCAACACAAAACAGACAAGCAGCAAAACAAACACACAACACTTCAACACAACACACACACGAGCTGCAACACAAACAAATAACACTTCAACACAACACACGAGCTGCAACACAAACACACAACAATTCAACACAACACACACACGAGCTGCAACACAAACACAGAACACTTCAACACAACACAAAGGAGCTGCAACACAAACAAACAACACTTCAACACAACACAGACACGAGCTGCAACACAAACAAATAACACTTCAACACAACACACACGAGCTGCAACACAACACACAACACTTCAACACAACACACACACTAGCTGCAACACAAACAAACAACACTTCAACACAACACACACACGAGCTGCAACACAAACAAACGACACTTCGCCACAACACACACACGAGCTGCAACACAAACACACAACACTTCAACACAACACACACACGAGCTGCAACACAAACACACAACACTTCAACACAACACACAGGAGCTGCAACACAAACACACAACACTTCAACACAACACACACACGAGCTGCAACACAAACAAATAACACTTCAACACAACACACGAGCTGCAACACAAACACACAACAATTCAACACAACACACACACGAGCTGCAACACAAACACAGAACACTTCAACACAACACAAAGGAGCTGCAACACAAACAAACAACACTTCAACACAACACAGACACGAGCTGCAACACAAACAAATAACACTTCAACACAACACACACGAGCTGCAACACAACACACAACACTTCAACACAACACACACACTAGCTGCAACACAAACAAACAACACTTCAACACAACACACACACGAGCTGCAACACAAACAAACGACACTTCGCCACAACACACACACGAGCTGCAACACAAACACACAACACTTCAACACAACACACACACGAGCTGCAACACAAACACACAACACTTCAACACAACACACAGGAGCTGCAACACAAACAAACAACACTTCAACACAACACAGACAAGCTGCAACACAAACACACAACACTTCAACGCAACACACACACGAGCTGCAACACAAACACACAACACTTCAACACAACACACACGAGCTGCAACACAAACACACAACACTTCAACACAACACACACTTGAGCTGCAACACAAACACACAACATTTCAACACAACACACACACGAGCTGCAACACAAACACACAACACTTCAACACAACACACAGGAGCTGCAACACAAACAAACAACACTTCAACACAACACTCACACGAGCTGCAACACAAACACACAACACTTCAACACAACACACACATGAGCTGCAACACAAACACACAACACTTCAAAACACACACGAGCTGCAACACAAACACACAACAATTAAACACAACATACACACGAGCTGCAACACAAACACACAACACGCAGGAGCTGCAACACAAACAAACAACACTTCAACACAACACACACACGAGCTGCAACACAAACACACAACACTTCAACACAACACACAGGAGCTGCAACACAAACAAACAACACTTCAACACAAAACAGACAAGCTGCAACACAAACACACAACACTTCAACACAACACACACACGAGCTGCAACACAAACAAATAACACTTCAACACAACACACGAACTGCAACACAAACACACAACAATTCAACACAACACACACACGAGCTGCAACACAAACACACAACACTTCAACACAACACAAAGGAGCTGCAACAAAAACAAACAACACTTCAACACAACACAGACAAGCTACAACACAAACACACAACATTTCAACACAACACACACACGAGCTGCAACACAAACAAATAACACTTCAACACAACACACACGAGCTGCAACACAACACACAACACTTCAACACAACACACACACTAGCTGCAACACAAACAAACAACACTTCAACACAACACACACACGAGCTGCAACACAAACAAACGACACTTCGCCACAACACACACACGAGCTGCAACACAAACACACAACAATTCAACACAACACACACACGAGCTGCAACACAAACACACAGCACTTCAACACAACACACACACGAGCTGCAACACAAACACACAACACTTCAACACAACACACAGGAGCTGCAACACAAACAAACAACACTTCAACACAACACTGACAAGCTGCAACACAAACACACAACACTTCAAATCAACACACACACGAGCTGCAACACAAACACACAACACTTCAACACAACACACACGAGCTGCAACACAAACACACAACACTTCAACACAACACACACTTGAGCTGCAACACAAACACACAACATTTCAACACAACACACACACGAGCTGCAACACAAACAAACGACACTTCGCCACAACACACACACGAGCTGCAACACAAACACACAACAATTCAACACAACACACACACGAGCTGCAACACAAACACACAGCACTTCAACACAACACACACACGAGCTGCAACACAAACACACAACACTTCAACACAACACACAGGAGCTGCAACACAAACAAACAACACTTCAACACAACACGGACAAGCTGCAACACAAACACACAACACTTCAACACAACACACACACGAGCTGCAACACAAACACACAACACTTCAACACAACACACACGAGCTGCAACACAAACACACAACACTTCAACACAACACACACTTGAGCTGCAACACAAACACACAACATTTCAACACAACACACACACGAGCTGCAACACAAACACACAACACTTCAACACAACACACACGAGCTGCAACACAAACACACAACACTTCAACACAATAAATACACGAGCTGCAACACAAACACATAACAATTCAACACAACACATACACTAGCTGCAACACAAACACACAACACTTCAACACAACACACACGAGCTGCAACACAAACACACAAGACAAACACACAACACTTCAACACAACACATACACGAGCTGCAACACAAACACACAACACTTCAACACAACACACACACGAGCTGCAACACAAACACACAACACTTCAACACAACACACACACGAGCTGCAACACAAACACACAACACTTCAACACAACACACACGAGCTGCAACACAAACACACAACACTTCAACACAACACACACTTGAGCTGCAACACAAACACACAACATTTCAACACAACACACACACGAGCTGCAACACAAACACACGACACTTCAACACAACACACACGAGCTGCAACACAAACACACAACACTTCAACACAACACACACACGAGCTGCAACACAAACACACAACAATTCAACACAACACACACACGAGCTGCAACACAAACACACAACACTTCAACACAACCCACACGAGCTGCAACACAAACACACAACACTTCAACACAAAACACACACGAGTTGCAACACAAACACACAACACTTCAACACAACACACACACGAGCTGCAACACAAACACACAACAATTCAACACAACACACACACGAGCTGCAACACAAACACACAACACTTCAACACAACCCACACGAGCTGCAACACAAACACACAACACTTCAACACAAAACACACACGAGTTGCAACACAAACACACAACACTTCAACACAACACACACACGAGCTGCAACACAAACACACAACACAACACACACTACACAAACACACACAGCACTGTTTGTATCTTTAGTGTGTGTTTCACATTTACTGAAATGTGACTCATGTACATTGTCCCTCTTAAATAAACCCAACAAATGTATAAAAAAGAGACTCAACCAGGACTAAACTAGGACTAAACCAAGACTAAACCAAGACCAAACCCAAGACTAAACCAAGACCAAACCCAAGACTAAACCCAAGACTAAACCAGGACTAAACCAAGACTAAACCCAAGACTAAACCAAGACCAAACCCAAGACTAAACCATGACCAAACCCAAGACCAAACCAAGACCAAACCAAGACCAAACATAGACCAAACCAAGACCAAACCAAGACTAAACCAAGACCAAACCCAAGACTAAACCAAGACCAAACCCAAGACTAAACCAGGACTAAACTAGGACCAAACCCAAAACTAAACCAAGACCAAACCCAAGACTAAACCAAGACTAAACTAGGACCAAACCCAAAACTAAACCAAGACCAAACCCAAGACCAAACCCAAGACTAAACCAAGACTAAACTAGGACCAAACCCAAGACTAAACCAAGACCAAACCAAGACCAAACCCAAGACTAAACCAGGACTAAACTAGGACCAAACCCAAGACTAAACCAAGGCCAAACCCAAGACTAAACCAAGACTAAACTAGGACCAAACCCAAGACTAAACCAAGACCAAACCAAGACTGAACCCAAGACTAAACCCAAGACTAAACCAGGACTAAACCAAGACCAAACCAAGACCAAACCCAAGACTAAACCAAGACCAAACCCAAGACTAAACCCAAGACTAAACCAGGACTAAACCAAGACTAAACCCAAGACTAAACCAAGACCAAACCCAAGACTAAACCAAGACCAAACCCAAGACTAAACCCAAGACTAAACCAGGACTAAACCAAGACTAAACCCAAGACTAAACCAAGACCAAACCCAAGACTAAACCATGACCAAACCCAAGACCAAACCAAGACCAAACCAAGACCAAACCCAAGACTAAACCAAGACTAAACTAGGACCAAACCCAAAACTAAACCAAGACCAAACCCAAGACCAAACCCAAGACTAAACCAAGACTAAACTAGGACCAAACCCAAGACTAAACCAAGACCAAACCAAGACCAAACCCAAGACTAAACCAGGACTAAACTAGGACCAAACCCAAGACTAAACCAAGACCAAACCCAAGACTAAACCAAGACTAAACTAGGACCAAACCCAAGACCAAACCAAGACCAAACCCAAGACCAAACCCAAGACTAAACCAAGACCAAACCCAAGACTAAACCCAAGACTAAACCAGGACTAAACCAGGACTAAACCAAGACTAAACCAAGACCAAACCCAAGACTAAACCAAGACCAAACCAAGACTAAACCAAGACCAAACCCAAGACTAAACCAAGACCAAACCCAAGACTAAACCAGGACTAAACTAGGACCAAACCCAAAACTAAACCAAGACCAAAATTCAAGACTAAACCAAGACTAAACTAGGACCAAACCCAAGACTAAAACAGGACTAAACTAGGGTCAAACCCAAGACTAAACCAGGAGTAAACCAAGACCAAACCCAAGACTAAACCAGGACTAAACCCAAGACTAAACCAAGACCAAACCCAAGACTAAACCATGACTAAAACAGGACCAAACCCAAGAATAAACCATGACTAAAACAGGACCAAACCCAATACTAAACCAAGACTAAAACAGGACTAAACCCAAGACTAAACCAAGACCAAACCCAAGACTAAACCCAAGACTAAACCAGGACTAAACCAAGACTAAACCCAAGACCAAACCCAAGACCAAACCCAAGACTAAACCAAGACCAAACCCACGACTAAACAAAGACCAAACCCAAGACTAAACCCAAGACTAAACCAGGACTAAACCAAGATTAACCAAGACCAAACCCAAGACTAAAACAGGACTAAACTAGGGTCAAACCCAAGACTAAACCAGGAGTAAACCAAGACCAAACCCAAGACTAAACCAGGACTAAACCAAAGACTAA
Organism: Eucyclogobius newberryi; assembly: GCF_026437365.1. Taxonomy (NCBI): domain Eukaryota; kingdom Metazoa; phylum Chordata; class Actinopteri; order Gobiiformes; family Gobiidae; genus Eucyclogobius; species Eucyclogobius newberryi. The sequence goes on from NW_027315834.1 coordinate 185,024, forward strand.
ACCAAGACCAAACCCAAGACTAAACCAAGACTAAAACAGGACCAAACCCAAGACTAAACCATGACTAAAACAGGACCAAACTTAAGAATAAACCTTGACTAAAACAGGACCAAACCCAAGACTAAACCAAGACTAAAACAGGACTAAACCCAAGACTAAACCAAGACCAAACCCAAGACTAAACACAAGACTAAACCAGGACTAAACCAAGACTAAACCCAAGACCAAACCCAAGACCAAACCCAAGACTAAACCAAGACCAAACCCAAGACTAAACCAAGACCAAACCCAAGACTAAACCCAAGACTAAACCAAGACTAAACCAAGACCAAACCCAAGACTAAACCATGACCAAACCCAAGACCAAACCAAGACCAAACCAAGACTAAACCAAGACCAAAACCCAAGACTAAACCAAGACCAAACCCAAGACTAAACCAGGACTAAACTAGGACCAAACCCAAAACTAAACCAAGACCAAACCCAAGACTAAACCAAGACTAAACTAGGACCAAACCCAAGACTAAACCAAGACCAAACCCAAGACTAAACCAAGACCAAACCCAAGACTAAACCAAGACCAAACCAAGACCAAACCCAAGACCAAACCCAAGACTAAACCAGGACTAAACCAAGACTAAACCAAGAACAAACCCAAGACCAAACCCAAGACTAAACCAAGACCAAACCCAAGACTAAACCAAGACCAAACCAAGACTAAACCAAGACCAAACCCAAGACTAAACCAAGACCAAACCCAAGACTAAACCAGGACTAAACTAGGACCAAACCCAAAACTAAACCAAGACCAAACCCAAGACTAAACCAAGACTAAACTAGGACCAAACCCAAGACTAAAACAGGACTAAACTAGGGTCAAACCCAAGACTAAACCAGGAGTAAACCAAGACTAAACCAAGACCAAACCCAAGACTAAACCAAGACTAAAACAGGACTAAACCCAAGACTAAACCATGACTAAAACAGGACCAAACCCAAGAATAAACCTTGACTAAAACAGGACCAAACCCAAGACTAAACCAAGACTAAAACAGGACTAAACCCAAGACTAAACCAAGACCAAACCCAAGACTAAACCCAAGACTAAACCAGGACTAAACCAAGACTAAACCCAAGACCAAACCCAAGACCAAACCCAAGACTAAACCAAGACCAAACCCAAGACTAAACCAAGACCAAACCCAAGACTAAACCCAAGACTAAACCAAGACTAAACCAAGACCAAACCCAAGACTAAACCATGACCAAACCCAAGACCAAACCAAGACCAAACCAACACTAAACCAAGACCAAACCCAAGACTAAACCAAGACCAAACCCAAGACTAAACCAGGACTAAACTAGGACCAAACCCAAAACTAAACCAAGACCAAACCCAAGACTAAACCAAGACTAAACTAGGACCAAACCCAAGACTAAACCAAGACCAAACCCAAGACTAAACCAAGACTAAACCCAAGACTAAACCAGGACTAAACCAAGACCAAACCCAAGACTAAACCAAGACCAAACCCAAGACTAAACCAAGACCAAACCAAGACCAAACCCAAGACCAAACCCAAGACTAAACCAGGACTAAACCAAGACTAAACCAAGAACAAACCCAAGACCAAACCCAAGACTAAACCAAGACCAAACCCAAGACTAAACCAAGACCAAACCAAGACTAAACCAAGACCAAACCCAAGACTAAACCAAGACCAAACCCAAGACTAAACCAGGACTAAACTAGGACCAAACCCAAAACTAAACCAAGACCAAACCCAAGACTAAACCAAGACTAAACTAGGACCAAACCCAAGACTAAAACAGGACTAAACTAGGGTCAAACCCAAGACTAAACCAGGACTAAACCCAAGACTAAACCAAGACCAAACCCAAGACTAAACCAAGACTAAAACAGGACCAAACCCAAGACTAAACCATGACTGAAACAGGACCAAACCCAAAACTAAACCATGATTAAAACAGGACCAAACCCAAGACTAAATCATGACTAAAACAGACCAAACCCAAGACTAAACCAAGACTAAAACAGGACCAAACCCAAGACTAAACCATGACTAAAACAGGACCAAACCCAAGAATAAACCATGACTAAAACAGGACCAAACCCAAGACTAAACCAAGACTAAAACAGGACTAAACCAAGACTAAACCAAGACTAAAACAGGACCAAACCCAAGACTAAACCAAGACTAAAACAGGACCAAACCCAAGACTAAACCAAGACTAAAACAGAACCAAACCCAAGACTAAACCAAGACTAAAACAGGACCAAACCCAAGACTAAACCAAGACTAAAACAGGACCAAACCCAAGACTAAACCATGACTAAAACAGGACCAAACTCAGGAGGAATCCTTCTTTTTAACCCTTGTGTATTTTGTCCTCAAGATGGCAGTAGCAACAAGTGTGTGACACCACTTCGGACCCATGACCACCCAGGACTAAAGCGGGACTAAAGCGGGACTAAAACGGGACTAAAGCGGGACTAAAACTGGACTAAAGCGGGACTAAAGCAGGACTAAAGCAGGTCTAAAACAGGACAAAGGCAGGATTAAAACAGGACAAAAGCAGGATTAAAACAGGACTAAAACAGGACTAAAACAGGTCTAAAGCAGGACTAAAGCAGGACTAGAACAGGACTAAAGCAGGACTAAAGCAGGCCTAGAACAGGACTAAAGCAGGACTCGAACAGGACTAAAGCAGGACTAGAACAGAACTAAAGCAGGACTAGAACAGGACTAAAGCAGGACTAGAACAGGACTAAAGCAGGACTAAAACAGGACTAGAACAGGACTAGAACAGGACTAAAGCAGGACTAAAGCAGGACTTAAGCAGGCCTAGAACAGGACTAAAGCAGGACTAGAACACGACTAAAGCAGGACTAGAACAGGACAAAAGCAGGACTAGAACAGGACAAAAGCAGGCCTAGGACAGGACTAAAGCAGGACTTAAGCAGGCCTAGAACAGGACTTAAGCAGGCCTGCCCGCAGCTCTCAGGATTCCAAGTGAGTAAATATAGCCGTATGCAGGGCGTGTGGAGTCAGAGGAGCCAGAGGAGGCTGTGGCTTTCCTCTTTTAACCTGCTCAATTACACAGTGCAGTCATTACTGACTCCTACAGCGCTTGGATACACCAGGGAACTTGAAGGCATCATGGCTGTAAAGAAAAAAACATCTACAGCACCTGAACACACCACAGTAAGTTTTTTTCTGTGTAAAGACAACCACAGCCGTCCTCGAGTCCTGGTTTGGTTCCGAGAACAAGTTTGGGCCACGAGAGAAACCCTGGTTTTTCAGTGGTTTTATGTATTTAAACATAGACTAAGAGGTCTTCTGGGATGGTGGCCGCCTCACTTGGTTGTGTTTCTCTAAGCCCCGTATCAGCCCCACATCAGCCCCACATCAGCCCCGTAACAGCCCCGTATCAGCCCCGTATCAGCCCCAGCCCCGTATCAGCCCCGTATCAGCCCCAGCCCCGTATCAGCCCCAGCCCCGTATCAGCACCAGCCCCGTATCAGCACCAGCCCCGTATCAGCCCCGTATCAGCCCCAGCCCCGTATCAGCCCCAGCCCCGTATCAGCACCAGCCCCGTATCAGCCCCGTATCAGCCCCAGCCCCGTATCAGCCCCGTATCAGCCCCAGCCCCGTATCAGCCCCGTATCAGCCCCAGCCCCGTATCAGCCCCGTATCAGCCCCAGCCCCGTATCAGCCCCGTATCAGCACCAGCCCCCGCTTCCCGCTCCATCACAGGCACTGGCAGCCCTGGCTCAAGCTCCGGAGGAATCCAGGAGAAAGACCCGGAGATTAAAGACCCGGCTTTGCGGGAAATACACAAGATTACAAAGGCAGTAGATGAAAAAATAGAGGCAGCACTGGTGGAAATGCGTGATTTGGAAATCCAAGAAGGACAAAGTGGACAGCCGAGCCACAGCAGCAGAAAATGGAATCTCTGATTTAAAGGACGCCGTCTACAATACAAACCAAGTGGACGACCTTGAGAACCGTAACCGCAGAGAAGATGTGGTCAAGAATATGGAAACCTGGATTCCCCAATATCTAAAACTTCTAACAAAAGCTGGGAAAATAAAGGGTGAGCATGTACATGTCCCCCCGGCTCCCAAGCCGGCCCCAAAGCAGCGTCCAAGACCTTTTCACTGAAGTTTTGAAAACAACGGGCAGAAAGATTTTTTTTTTAATTGGGTGAAACAAAAAGAAGAAATACAACCTTTTCTGGATACTCTCAATTGTCTCAATGAAGAGCAAAAAATAAAAGAAATTGCTGCTAAAATAACAACTAATTATATTCAAGACGCAACCAAAAGACTAAAAAACAACACATCACCAGGAGCGATGGGTTCACCTCAGAGCGGTATAAAGCTCTAAAGACACACCTCAGAGTGTTATAAAGCTCTAAAGACACACCTTAGAGTGGTATAAAGCTCTAAAGACACACCTCAGAGTGGTATAAAGCTCTAAAGACACACCTCAGAGTGTATAAAGCTCTAAACACACCTCAGAGTGTTATAAAGCTCTAAAGACACACCTAAGAGCGGTATAAAGCTCTAAAGACACACCTCAGAGTGTAAAAAGCTCTAAAAACACACCTCAGAGTGTTATAAAGCTCTAAAAACACACCTCAGAGTGGTATAAAGCTCTAAAGACACACTTACTCCTTTGCTTTTATCAACTTTTAACTGGGACTTTAATAAAGCTCAGATCTCTCCGAGTTGGAAGAGGCCATCAAATCCTTAATACTTAAAGAGGGGAAGGAGCGACTGGACTGTGCCTCATCGAGACTATTTCTATTCTGAATGTGACTATCATTTATTCACCTCAATTATGTCTAAAAGAATGTAACAAATCCTCCCAAATGTTATTCATAATGATCAGACAGGATTTATTACCAAACGACAAGATAGAGAGACAACATAAGATTAACTTTACACATGTGTAACCTTGACGCTAACACCAGAGGGCACCAGTCGCCTCTGTGGTTTGTAATTTGAACCATCGTCCCAATATATTAGACTATCAGAAACAATTTATGGTGTTTCAATTGATGGGACCTGAACATAAAATTGCCTTCTACGCAGATGATGTCCTACGATATATATGACCAAACCCAAGACCAAACCCAAGACTAAACCAAGACCAAACCCAAGACTGAACCCAAGACTAAACCAGGACTAAACCAAGACTAAACCAAGAACAAACCCAAGACCAAACCCAAGACTAAACCAAGACCAAACCCAAGACTAAACCAAGCATTTTCAATTTTTGATGTGGATAGATATAATAGTGTATATATAAATTATATATTTATAATATTATCCTCAACCCAGGTCAAAACATCTGCAAAGCTTCAAAACTTTCCCAGATAATGTTGCCTTCCTTCTCCAACCTTAATAAAAGCATCTGCGAGTAGCCCCTCCCTGCACACTCTGTCATTTCAGCCCACCACTTCCTCTTGCTAATCGTCCAATCACAGGCAACTGCCCTTTCAGCCAATCACAGGCCGTCTCTTTGCTACTGTAAAGTCTTTAAAAAGAAGTATTCATTTTCCGGCTCAAACTAAACCCTTGAAATAAGAGGAACATGTTAAAAACATGAATGCAGTAAAGTGAGTGTAGTAATGTGAGCGCAGTAATGTGAGTAACATGAGTGCAGTAATGTGAGTAACATGAGTGCAGTAACATGAATAACATGAGTGCAGTAACATGAGTAACATGAGTGCAGTAACGTGAGTAACATGAGTGCAGTAACGTGAGTAACATGTGTGCAGTAACATGAATAACATGAGTGCAGTAACATGAGTAACATGAGTGCAGTAATGTGAGTAACATGAGTGCAGTAATGTGAGTAACATGAGTGCAGTAACATGAGTAACATGAGTGCAGTAATGTGAGTAACATGAGTGCAGTAACATGAGTGACATGAGTGCAGTGACATGAGTAACATGAGTGCAGTAACATGAGTAACATGAGTGCAGTGACATGAGTAACATGAGTGCAGTAACGTGAATAACATGATTGCAGTAACATGAGTGCAGTGACATGAGTAACATGAGTGCAGTAACATGAGTAACATGAGTGCAGTGACATGAGTAACATGAGTGCAGTAACATGAGTAACATGAGTGCAGTGACATGAGTAACATGAGTGCAGTAACATGAGTAACATGAGTGCAGTGACATGAGTAACATGAGTGCAGTAACGTGAATAACATGAGTGCAGTAACATGAGTAACATGAGTGCAGTGACATGAGTAACATGAGTGCAGCAACACAAGTAACATAAGTGTAGTAACATGAGTAACATGAGTGTAGTAACATGAGTAACATGAGTGCAGTAACATGAGTAACATGAGTGCAGTAACGTGAGTAACATGAGTGCAGTAACATGAGTGCAGTAACATGAGTAACATGAGTGCAGTAACATGAGTAACATGAGTGCAGTGACATGAGTAACATGAGTGCAGTAATGTGAGTAACATGAGTGCAGTAACGTGAGTAACATGAGTGCAGTAATGTGAGTAACATGAGTGCAGTAACATGAGTAACATGAGTGCAGTAATGTGAGTAACATGAGTGCAGTAACGTGAGTAACATGTGTGCAGTAACATGAATAACATGAGTGCAGTAACATGAGTAACATGAGTGCAGTAATGTGAGTAACATGAGTGCAGTAATGTGAGTAACATGAGTGCAGTAACATGAGTAACATGAGTGCAGTAATGTGAGTAACATGAGTGCAGTAAAATGAGTGACATGAGTGCAGTGACATGAGTAACATGAGTGCAGTAACATGAGTAACATGAGTGCAGTAACGTGAGTAACATGTGTGCAGTAACATGAATAACATGAGTGCAGTAACATGAGTGCAGTAATGTGAGTAACATGAGTGCAGTAATGTGAGTAACATGAGTGCAGTAACATGAGTAACATGAGTGCAGTAATGTGAGTAACATGAGTGCAGTAACATGAGTGACATGAGTGCAGTAATGTGAGTAACATGAGTGCAGTAATGTGAGTAACATGAGTGCAGTGACATGAGTAACATGAGTGCAGTAACGTGAATAACATGATTGCAGTAACATGAGTGCAGTGACATGAGTAACATGAGTGCAGTAACATGAGTAACATGAGTGCAGTGACATGAGTAACATGAGTGCAGTAACATGAGTAACATGAGTGCAGTGACATGAGTAACATGAGTGCAGTAACATGAGTAACATGAGTGCAGTGACATGAGTAACATGAGTGCAGTAACGTGAATAACATGAGTGCAGTGACATGAGTAACATGAGTGCAGCAACACAAGTAACATAAGTGTAGTAACATGAGTAACATGAGTGTAGTAACATGAGTAACATGAGTGCAGTAACATGAGTAACATGAGTGCAGTAACGTGAGTAACATGAGTGCAGTAACATGAGTGCAGTAACATGAGTAACATGAGTGCAGTAACATGAGTAACATGAGTGCAGTGACATGAGTAACATGAGTGCAGTAATGTGAGTAACATGAGTGCAGTAATGTGAGTAACATGAGTGCAGTAACATGAGTAACATGAGTGCAGTAACGTGAGTAACATGTGTGCAGTAACATGAATAACATGAGTGCAGTAACATGAGTAACATGAGTGCAGTAATGTGAGTAACATGAGTGCAGTAATGTGAGTAACATGAGTGCAGTAACATGAGTAACATGAGTGCAGTAATGTGAGTAACATGAGTGCAGTAACGTGAGTAACATGTGTGCAGTAACATGAATAACATGAGTGCAGTAACATGAGTAACATGAGTGCAGTAATGTGAGTGCAGTAACATGAGTAACATGAGTGTAGTAACGTGTGTAACATGAGTGCAGTAACGTGAGTAACATAAGTGCAGTAACATGAGTAACATGAGTGCAGTAACGTGAGAAACATGAGTGCAGTAACATGAGTAACATGAGTGCAGTAACGTGAGTAACATGAGTGCAGTAACATGAGTGCAGTGACATGAGTAACATGAGTGCAGTAATGTGAGTAACATGAATGCAGTAATGTGAGTAACATGAGTGCAGTAACATGAGTAACATGAGTGCAGTAACATGAGTAACATGAGTGCAGTAATGTGAGTAACATGAGTGCAGTAACATGAGTGCAGTGACATGAGTAACATGAGTGCAGTAACATGAGTAACATGAGTGCAGTAACATGAGTGCGGTGACATGAGTAACATGAGTGCAGTGACATGAGTAACATGAGTGCAGTAATGTGAGTAACATGAGTGCAGTAACATGAGTAACATGAGTGCAGTGACATGAGTAACATGAGTGCAGTAACATGAGTAACATGAGTGCTGTGACATGAGTAACATGAGTGCAGTAACATGAGTAACATGAGTGCAGTGACATGAGTAACATTAGTGCAGTGACATGAGTAACATGAGTGCAGTAACATGAGTAACATGAGTGCAGTGACATGAGTAACATGAGTGCAGTGACATGAGTAACATGAGTGCAGTGACATGAGTAACATGAGTGCAGTTACATGAGTAACATGAGTGCAGTGACATGAATAACATGAGTGCAGTAACATGAGTAACATGAGTGCAGTGACATGAGTAACATGAGTGCAGTAATGTGAGTAACAAGAGTGCAGTAACATGAGTAACAAGAGTGCAGTGACAAGAGTAACATGAGTGCAGTAATGTGAGTAACAAGAGTGCAGTAACATGAGTAACAAGAGTGCAGTGACAAGAGTAACAAGAGTGCAGTAGCACGAGTAACATGAGTGCAGCAACACGAGTAACATAAGTGTAGTAACATGAGTAACATGAATCAAATCAAATCAAATCAATTTATTTTTGTAAGGCCCAAAATCACAACAACAGTTGCCTCTGAGGGCCACAGGGAGAAATGAATCAACAATGTCTGTGGTGGCGATGAAGTCAGACAATGTCTGTGGTGGCGAGGGACGATGTAATGTGAGTAAAATTAGTGCAGTAATGTGAGTAACATGAGTGCAGTAACATGAGTAACATGAGTACAGTAACATGAATTCAGTAAAGTGAGTGTAGTAACGTGAGCGCAGTAATGTGAGTGACATGAGTGCAGTAACATGAGTAACATGAGTGCAGTAACATGAGTGCAGTAACATGTGTAACATGAGTGCAGTAACATGAGTTACATGAGTGCAGTAACGTGAGTAGCATGAGTGTAGTAACGTGTGTAACATGAGTGCAGTAACGTGAGTAACATGAGTGCAGTAACGTGAGTAACATAAGTGCAGTAACATGAGAGCAGTAACGTGTGTAACATGAGTGCGGTAAAGTGAGTGTAGTAACGTGAGTAACATGAGTGCAGTAACATGAGTAACATGAGTGCAGTAACATGAGTAACATGAGTGCAGTGACATGAGTAACATGAATGCAGTAGCACGAGTAACATGAGTGCAGCAACACGAGTAACATAAGTGTAGTAACATGAGTAACATGAGTGTAGTAACATGAGTAACATGACTGCAGTAACATGAGTAACATGAGTGCAGTAACGTGAGTAACATGAGTGCAGTAACATGAGTAACATGAGTGCAGTAACATGAGTAACATGAGTGCAGTGACATGAGTAACATGAGTGCAGTAATGTGAGTAACATGAGTGCAGTAATGTGAGTAACCTGAGTGCAATAACATGAGTAACATGAGTGCAGTAACATGAGTAACATGAGTGCAGTAATGTGAGTAACATGAGTTCAGTAACATGAGTAACATGAGTGCAGTAATGTGAGTAACATGAGTGCAGTAACATGAATAACATGAGTGCAGTAACATGAGTAACATGAGTGCAGTAATGTGAGTGCAGTAACATGAGTAACATGAGTGCAGTAACATGAGTTACATGAGTGCAGTAACGTAAGTAGCATGAGTGTAGTAACGTGTGTAACATGAGTGCAGTAACGTGAGTAACATAAGTGCAGTAACATGAGTAACATGAGTGCAGTAACGTGAGAAACATGAGTGCAGTAACATGAGTAACATGAGTGCAGTAACGTGAGTAACATGAGTGCAGTAACATGAGAGCAGTAACGTGAGTAACATGAGTGCAGTAACATGAATAACATAAGTGCAGTAGCATGAGTAACATGAGTGCAGTAACATGACTAACATGAGCGCAGTAACATGAGTGCAGTAACATGAGTAACATGAGTGCAATAACATGAATAACATAAGTGCAGTAACATGAGTAAAATTAATTCAGTTACATGAATGCAGAAACATGAGTAACATGAGTGCTGTAATATGAGTAACATGAGTGCAGTAACATCAATAACATAAGTGCAGTAACTTGAGCGCAGTAACATAAGTGCAGTAACGTGAGTGCAGTAACGTGAGTGCAGTAACGTGAGTGCAGTAACATGAGTGCAGTAACATGAGTGCAGTAACTTGACTGCAGTAACATGAGCGCAGTAACATGAGTAACATGAGTGCAGTAACGTGAGTGCAGTAACTTGAGTGCAGTAATGTGAATGCAGTAACATGAGTAACATGAGTGCAGTAACGTGAGTGCAGTAACATGAGTGCAGTAACATGAGTAACATGAGTGCAGTAACGTTAGTGCAGTAACATGAGTAATGTGAGCGCAGTAACGTGAGTAACATAAGCACAGTAACGTGAGCGCAGTAACATGAGTGCAGTAACATAAGCGCAGTAACATAAGTGCAGTAACGTGAGCGCAGTAACGTGAGCGCAGTAACATAAGTGTAGTAACGTGAGCGCAGTAACATAAGTGCAGTAACGTGAGCGCAGTAACGTGAGCGCAGTAACATAAGTGCAGTAACGTGAGCGCAGTAACATAAGTGCAGTAACGTGAGCGCAGTAACGTGAGCGCAGTACATAAGTGCAGTAACGTGAGCGCAGTAACATAAGTGCAGTAATGTGAGCGCAGTAACATAAGCGCAGTAACGTGAGCGCATAACATAAGTGCAGTAACATGAGCGCAGTAACGTGAGCGCAGTAACATAAGTGCAGTAACGTGAGCGCAGTAACGTGAGCGCAGTAACGTGAGCGCAGTAACATAAGTGCAGTAACATAATTGCAGTAACATAAGTGCAGTAACGTGAGCGCAGTAACATAAGTGCAGTAACATAAGTGCAGTAACATAAGTGCAGTAACGTGAGCGCAGTAACATAAGTGCAGTAACATAAGTGCAGTAACATAAGTGCAGTAACATAAGTGCAGTAACGTGAGCGCAGTGAAGCGCAGTGAGAACAGACAAAGGTCAAGTGGACCGGACAAAGGACTAAACCTAAAGTGCCCCCTACTGGAGGACTCATTGAACTAAAATGCAGTTAAGCTAAATATATTTTCAATTTTGCTAAGCATAAAAATGTCATCACATTGTTATAGTTTCACTTCCTGTTTATAATGTATTGCATCACACTCGGAAATTACCCAGCAAACACTGGGAAAAAATGAATGTTTAGAAAGGCAAAAAAGTTGTTTCTTTATGTAAATTATGCATACAATTTGACTGGAGCTAGAATCCCCTGTTCTACAGCTTCTGCAGTACTCTGTATCAGGAGGTACTGCAGTACTCTGTATCAGCAGGTACTGCAGTACTCTGTATCAGCAGGTACTGCAGTACTCTGTATCAGGAGGTACTGCAGTACTCTGTATCAGGAGTACTGCAGTACTTTGTATCAGGAGGTACTGCAGTACTCTGTATCAGGAGGTACTGCAGTACTCTGTATCAGGAGGTACTGCAGTACTCTGTATCAGGAGGTACTGCAGTACTCTGTATCAGGAGGTACTGCAGTACTCTGTATCAGTAGTACTGCAGTACTCTGTATCAGGAGTACTGCAGTACTCTGTATCAGGAGGTACTGCAGTACTCTGTATCAGGAGGTACTGCAGTACTCTGTATCAGGAGGTACTGCAGTACTCTGTATCAGGAGTACTGCAGTATCAGGAGGTACTGTAGTACTCTGTATCACAAGGTACTGCAGTACTTTGTATCAGGAGGTACTGCAGTACTCTGTATCAGGAGGTACTGCAGTACTCTGTATCAGGAGGTACTGCAGTACTCTGTATCAGGAGTACTGCAGTACCCTGTATCAGGAGTACTGCATACTGCAGGAATCTGTATCAGGAGGTACTGCAGTACTCTGTATCAGGAGGTACTGCAGTACTCTGTATCAGGAGGTACTGCAGTACTCTGTATCAGGAGGTACTGCAGTACTCTGTATCAGGAGGTACTGCAGTACTCTGTATCAGGAGGTACTGCAGTACTCTGTATCAGAAGGTACTGCAGTACTCTGTATCAGGAGGTACTGCAGTACTTTGTATCAGGAGGTACTGCAGTACACTGTATCAGGAGGTACTGCAGTACTTTGTATCAGGAGGTACTGCAGTACTCTGTATCAGGAGGTACTGCAGTACTCTGTATCAGGAGGTACTGCAGTACTCTGTATCAGGAGGTACTGCAGTACTCTGTATCAGGAGGTACTGCAGTACTCTGTATCAGGAGGTACTGCAGTACTCTGTATCAGGAGGTACTGCAGTACTCTGTATCAGGAGGTACTGCAGTACTCTGTATCAGGAGGTACTGCAGTACTCTGTATCAGGAGGTACTGCAGTACTCTGTATCAGGAGGTACTGCAGTACTTTGTAACACGAGGTGCACTGAAGTCAGACCAGGACTAACCGAGGACTTAATCTGGAACTAAAGCCGGGCGACGCCCGGGAGCAAACCTAGATGTGACTGAAGCTGGAATGCTCCACAGAGCGGCTTTAATCACATCTCCTCTCATATAGTCAGTTTGCTCTCAGCATATAAGATTTCATGTGGAATCAACCAAATAGTCAAATTTAATCCTAAAGATGTTTTATTCTTCCATTGAAGAGAAATAAAACTTCTTAACCTGTCAAAAGTTATGTATCTGTGCATTATTTCATATTGTTGCTCTTCTGCCTCTGGAGCTGGTCATTGTTTCTGAGAATTGGTTTTCAATCTGGATAAATAAAGGTTCAATGAAACTAAATGTTCTTTGCCCTCTTTAAGTTTTTAGATAAGATATATATTAATATTCCTTTATTGTCCACACATGGGGAAATGTCGTGGTCATATGGGTCAGACCCTATATGTCAACATTTAAATCCTGCCCTCTCCATTTCTATGGTTTATATGTACCAAAAAATGGCAATTTTAACATATACATTTTCAAATTGATATTATTATAACTAAATTTAAGATATTTTTTTATTTTCACCTGCAGTGTCTCGTTTTGACATGGGACTTCACCAGGACTTAACCACCCCAGATATAAACCTGCTCAGGCCCAGGATGAAACATTGGACTGAAATAGAACAGACCCACAACTAGATAAATGTATCAAACTCACCTTCTGGACTGCAGCCTTCAGTGGAGGTCTGGTCTGGTTCTTTTCTTTCTCCGTGGACTTCTTCTTGGACTTCTTTGTGGACTTCTTTGTGGACTTCTCCGTGGACTTCTCCGTGGACTTCTTTGTGGACTTCTCTCTGGACTTCTTTGTGGACTTCTCCGTGGACTTCTCTGTGGACTTCTCAGTGGACTCTTATCCTCAAACTCCAGAGGCTGTTTAACATCTCCAGCTCATGGTCCTCCTCTTTATAAACCTTCCAGTCTCCCCTGCAGCCAATCAGCACGTAGCACACTCACAACCAGCTGCAGCCAATCAGGAGCTAGTGTGTGGGGTCATGTGGTAAACCGCAGCCCACACACTGTCCCGCTCTGACTTTACACATGCAGCACCGGGACAGACCGGAGTTAGACCTCACATGGTCCTCCTGGGACAGACTGTGGTGTGACCTGGGATAGACCTGGGATAGTTCTGATTTAGTTCTGGGATAGACCTGGGATAGTTCTGACTTAGTTCTGTGATAGACCTGGGATAGTTCTGACTTAGTTCTGGGATAGACCTGGGATAGTTCTGACTTAGTTCTGGGATAGACCTGGGATAGTTCTGATTTAGTTCTGGGATAGACCTGGGATAGTTCTGACTTAGTTCTGGGATAGACCTGGGATAGTTCTGACTTAGTTCTGGGATAGACCTGGGATAGTTCTGACTTAGTTCTGGGATAGACCTGGGATAGTTCTGACTTAGTTCTGGGTTAGACCTGGGTTAGACCTGGGTTAGACCTGGGTTAGACCAGACATAGACCAGACTTAGTTCTGCACTGCAAACACTGAATATCTTGCCTTCCTTAAAATGATCTGATTTGAGTATTTTTGGTGTAATTTGCATATGTGATGTACTCGTGTATTTTTATTTTTGTATTTATAATGTGTTTGTCCTTTTTTGTCGGGACATGTCCTGTTCATGAAGACAATAACACAGCACTAGCGCCCCCTGTGGCACCTGCTGGTCCACTCCTCGGGACATGTCCTGTTCATGAAGACAATAACACAGCACTAGCGCCCCCTGTGGCACCTGCTGGTCCACTCCTCGGGACACGTCCTGTTCATGAAGACAATAACACAGCACTAGCGCCCCCTGTGGCACCTGCTGGTCCACTCCTCGGGACATGTCCTGTTCATGAAGACAATAACACAGCACTAGCGCCCCCTGTGGCACCTGCTGGTCCACTCCTCGGGACACGTCCTGTTCATGAAGACAATAACACAGCACTAGCGCCCCCTGTGGCACCTGCTGGTCCACTCCTCGGGACAAGTCCTGTTCATGAAGACAATAACACAGCACTAGCGCCCCCTGTGGCACCTGCTGGTCCACTCCTCGGGACACGTCCTGTTCATGAAGACAATAACACAGCACTAGCGCCCCCTGTGGCACCTGCTGGTCCACTCCTCGGGACATGTCCTGTTCATGAAGACAATAACACAGCACTAGCGCCCCCTGTGGCACCTGCTGGTCCACTCCTCAGGACACGTCCTGTTCATGAAGACAATAACACAGCACTAGCGCCCCCTGTGGCACCTGCTGGTCCACTCCTCGGGACACGTCCTGTTCATGAAGACAATAACACAGCACTAGCGCCCCCTGTGGCACCTGCTGATCCACTCCTCGGGACACGTCCTGTTCATGAAGACAATAACACAGCACTAGCGCCCCCTGTGGCACCTGCTGATCCACTCCTCGGGACACGTCCTGTTCATGAAGACAATAACACAGCACTAGCGCCCCCTGCTGTACAAAAAATCAAGAAAGAAAAACCTTTAAAGTAGAATAGTCTAGTTCAATCAAGTAAATACATCTCAACGAATCAGATTAGATTTGACCTTGGTCTGTCCTGGTTGGACCTGGGTCTACTTCACTGACCTTGAGCTGGATTTCCCCCTTGGTTTTGTGGGTTTTAGTCAGAAGTTTATTTCGGTCCTGAGCACTTGACTCCATCATAAGAAACACATCAGGTGGAAACAGAGACGCACAGACTCTAAAGCCGGACTTCACTGTGACTCTGAATCACTTCTTCAAAACTCAAAACAGAGTCATGCATGACATTAGTTTGTGAGCCCCCTGCTGGTCAACTGTGGGAGCAAATAGTTAAAAACACATTTCAGAAAGAAATCAGAAAAGGTTTATTGCCATTGCCAAAGAACAGATTTCACAAACATAGGAACTTGCTTTGGAAACAAAACAATGAACAATGGTTTAAAAAAAACAATTTAAATCTGCTATAGGATAAAATATCCATCCATCCATCTTCTGCCGCTTTATCCGGGGCCGGGTCGCGGGGGCAGCAGTCTGAGCAGGGACTCCCAGACTTCCTCCTCCCCAGACACTTCCTCCAACTCCTCCGGGGGGATCCCGAGGCGTTCCCAGGCCAGCCGAGAGACATAGTCTCTCCAGCGTGTCCTGGGTCTTCCCCGGGGCCTCTTCCCGGTGGGACATGCCTGAAACACCTCCCGAGCGAGGCGCCCAGGAGGCTCCGGAACAGATGCCCGAGCCACCTCAGCTGGCTCCTCTTGACGTGGAGAAGCAGCGGCTCTACTCCGAGCTCCCCCCGTGAGGGGCCGAGCTCCTCACCTTATCTCTAAGGGAGCGCCCAGCCACACGGCGGAGGAAACTCATTTCGACCGCTTGTATCCGCGATCTTGTTCTTTCGGTCACTACCCAAAGCTCATGACCATAGGTGAGGGTAGGAACGTAGACCGACCGGTAAATAGAGAGCTTTGCCTTTCGGCTCAGTTCCCTCTTCACCACAACAGTCCGATGCAGCGACTGCATCACTGCAGCCGCTGCACCGATCCGCCTGTCGATCTCACGCTCCATCCTTCCCTCACTCGTGAACAAGACCCCGAGATACTTGAACTCCTCCACTTGGGGCAAGGACACCCCACCCACCTGAAGAGGACAAGCCACCTTTTTCCGGTCGAGAACCATGGCCTCGGATTTGGAGGTGCTGATTCTCATCCCAGCCGCTTCATACTCGGCAGCAAACCGTCCCAGTGCATGTTGCAGGTCCGGGTTTGATGGAGCCATCAGGACAACATCGTCTGCAAACAGCAGAGATGGAATCCTGTGGTCCCCAAACCGGACACCCTCCGACCCCTGACTACGCCTAGAAATTCTGTCCATAAAAACTATGAACAGAACCGGTGACAAAGGGCAGCCCTGGCGGAGTCCAACATGCACTGGGAACAGGTCTGACTTACTGCCGGCAATGCGGTCATACAGGGACCAAAGGGCCCCGGACCCCGTACTCCCGGAGCCACCCCCAAAGGAGACCCCGAGGGACACTGTCGAAAGCCTTCTCCAGATCCACAAAGCACATGTGGACTGGTTGGGCAAACTCAAATGAACCCTCGAGCACCCGATGGAGGGTATAGAGCTGGTCCAGTGTTCGACGACCGGGACGAAAACCACTCTGCTCCTCCTGAATACGAGGTTCGACTATTGGTCGGATTCTCCTCTCCAGGACCTGGAATAGACCTTATGGGAGGCTGAGGAGTGTGATCCCTCTGTAGTTGGCACACACCCTCCGGTCCCCCTTCTTAAACAGAGGGACCACCACCCCGGTCTGCCAGTCCAGAGGCACAGTCCCCGACCACCACGTGATGTTGCAGAGACGTGTCAGCCAAGACAGTCCTACAACATCCAGATACTCTAGGTACTCAGGGTGGATCTCATCCACCCCCGGAGCCCTGCCACCGAGGAGTTTGCGAACAACCTCAGTGACTTCAGCTTGGGTGATGGATGAGCCAGCCTCCGAGTCCCCGGTCTCTACTTCATCTTCGGAAGACGTGACTGAGGGATTAAGGAGATCCTCAAAGTATTCCTTCCATCGTCCGACGACATCCCCAGTCGAGGTCAGCTGGCCTCCACCCGCACCGTAAACGGTGTTGGTGAGACACTGCTTCCCCCTCCTGAGGCGCCGGACGGTTTGACAGAATTTCGTTGGGGCCGACCGATTGTCCTCCTCCATGGCCTCCCCGAACTCCTCCCAGGCCCGGGTTTTTGCCTCTGCGACAGCACGAGCCGCGGCTCGCTTGGCCTGCCGATACCCGTCGATGACCTCAGGAGACCTACAAGCCAGAGTGGCCTAATAGGCCTCCTTCTTCAGTCTGACGGCATCCCTTACTTCCGGTGTCCACCACCGGGTTTGAGGGTTGCCGCCACGACAGGCACCGGAGACCTTGCGACCACAACTCCGAGCAGCCGCATCAACAATGGAGGCGGAGAACATGGTCCACTCGGACTCAATGTCCCCAACCTCCCCCGGGACATGGGAGAAGCTCTCCCGGAGGTGCGACTTGAATACCCTACTGACAGAGGGCTCCAATAGACGTTCCCAACAGACCCTCACAATGTGCTTGGGTCTGCCAAGTCTGTCCGGCTTCCTCCTCCGCCAGCGGATCCAACTCACCACCAGGTGGTGATCGGTTGACAACTCCGCCCCTCTCTTCACCCGAGTTTTCAAGACACGCGGCCGGAGGTCAGATGACACGACAACAAAGTCAATCATTGACCTCCAGCCTAGGGTGTCCTGGTGCCATGTGCACTGATGGACCTTGTGCTTGAACATGGTGTTCGTTATGGACAATCCATGGCTAGCACAGAAGTCCAATAACTGAACACCGCTCGGGTTCAGATCGGGGAAGCCGTTCTTCCCGATCACCCCTCTCCAGGTGTCACTATCATTGCCCACGTGGGCGTTGAAGTCCCCCAGTAGAACAACGGAGTCCCCGGTCGGTGCACTGTCCAGTACCCCTCCCAAGGACTCCAAGAAGGCCGGGTACTCTGCACTGCTGTTCGGCCCGTAGGCCGCCACAACAGTGAGAGACCTGTCCCCCACCCGAAGGCGGACGGACGCGACCCTCTCCTTCACTGGGGTAAACTCCAACACGTGGCGGCTGAGCTGAGGGGCTATAAGCAAGCCCACACCAGCCCGCCACCTCTCCCCGCGGGCAACACCAGAGAAGTGGAGCGTCCAGCCCCTCTCGAGGAGATGGGTTCTAGAGCCCAAACTGTGCGTGGAAGTGAGGCGACTATATCTAGTCGGTATCGCTCAACCTCCCGCACAAGCTCAGGCTCTTTCCCCCCCAGCGAGGTGACATTCCATGTCCCCAGAGTTAGTCTCTGTGTCTGGAGATCTGGTCGCCGAGGCCCCTGCCGTCGACTGCCGCCCAGATCTCTCTGCACCGGCCCCTTATGGATCCTCCTGCGGGTGGTGGGCCCACGGGAGGGCGGCCCCACGTCGCCCTTTCGGGCTGTGCCCGGCCAGGCCCCGTGGGGTAAGACCCGGCCACCAGGCGCTCACCATGGAGCACCCATCCCAGGCTTGGCTCCAGGATGGGGCCCCGGTGACGCCAATCTCGGGGCGACGTAAACAGCTTTGTTCTTGTAGTCATCATAAGAGGCTTCTGAACCGATCTTTGTCTGACCCGTCACCTAGGACCTGTTTGCCTTGGGAGACCCTACCAGGGGCTTGAAACCCCCGACAACATAGCTCCCGGGATCATGCGGGCACTCAAACCCCTCCACCACGTTAAGGTGTCGGTTCAAGGAGAGGCGGATAAAATATATATATATATATATATATATATATATATATATATATATATATATATATATATATATATATATATAAAAATAGGCTTATTATGTACACAAAATTTACAGTTGAATTTACAGATGTCTGAGGGGAGTGACTTCCTGCCTGAGGGGAGTGGCCTCCTGCCTGAGGGGAGTGGCCTCCTGCCTGAGGGGAGTGGTCTCTTGCCTGAGGGGAGTGGCCTCCTGTCTGAATGGGGTGTCCTCCTGCTTGAGGGGAGTGGCCTCCTATCTGAGGGGGGTGTCCTCCTGCTTCAGGGGAGTGGCCTCCTGCCTGAGGGGAGTGGCCTCCTGCTTCAGGGGAGTGGCCTCCTGCCTGAGGGGAGTGGCCTCCTGCATGAGGGGTGTGGCCTCCTGTCTGAAGGAAGTGACCTCTTGCCTGAGGGGAGTCGTCTCCTGCCTGAGGGGAGTGGCTCAAATAGTCCGTGTCCAGGGTGAGAAGGGTCAGCTGTGATCTGACCTGCTCGTCCCAGAGTCCTGGACGTACAGGTCCTGCAGAGACTTAACCTTCTCAGCAGAGGCACAATCCGCTGTAGTCTCTGTTTATCCCTGGCTGTGGCTCCAGCGCACCACAGCTCGTTTCCATGACAGCAGCAGATCCACCTCCTCTGGACAGACGCAAAACAAAGCTGTAATAATAAGTGTGGACACTGAAAAAGGGTTTGATTCTGTTTAGCTGGACTTGTTTATTTAATGTGCTGACCACATTTAAAATAGTCTCAGTGACTTTGGAAAGAGGCTGGGATATTCCTCTGTCACTGGATTTATGTTCATCATATGGGACAGTTACAGTATCATATGGGACAGTTACAGTATCATATGGGACAGTTACAGTATCATATGGGACAGTTACAGTATCATATGGGACAGTTACAATATCATATGGGACAGTTACAATATCATATGGGACAGTCACAGTATCATATGGGACAGTTACAGTATCATATGGGACAGTTACAGTTACTTTCTCACTCTCTGTAAAGTGGTGACAATGTGGCCGTGTGGGTTGATGTCCCGTAGGTGGCACGTTAGACCATAAGAGCCACTCTCTTCTCTTCTTCGTCCTTGGACTGGTGCATTTCCATCACAAGAACAACAAAGAGAATACATAATTTGTAATAAAGTAAACAGACTGAGGAGCCTGACCCAGACGCCGCTCCTGCGCCTCCTCTGCGCCTCCTCCGCGCCTCCTCTGCGCCTCCTCCGCGCCTCCTCGGCGTCTCCTCGGCGCCTCCTCGGCGCCTCCTCGGCGTCTCCTCGGCGCCTCCTCGGCGCCTCCTCTGCGCCTCCTCTGGGCCTGAGGGTAGAAACCCACCCGCAGACACGTCATGGTTCTGTGGTCGTGGGTTGTGTGGCAGTGAGAAGGTGAAGTTGTCTGAGTCTGAATCATTTTGAAAGGAATGTGGGAACATGTAGTAACAAAGGAGCTCAGAGAGTTAGAGCTAAAGGCCATGAAGGGTTCGTTTCCACTATTAGTGCAAAGGTTTTTATTCTATTAAATGCGTCTGCTCCAACAGGGGGCGATATCACCTTCTATACTGAACCTTAATCTGTGGCAGCGAGTGCAATCTTTGCATTCAACCTTATTTGGATGTATCAAATTCAAGAGGCACTGGTGGAAAAATAAAGAAGAAGTTCCATAGATTAATTATAAGATTGATTGACATCTGGAGATTATTTCTCATCCATCTCCTGATCCCAAGCTGTTCCCAGGCCAGCTGAGCGACATAGTCCCTCCAGCGTGTCCTGGGTCTTCCAGGGGCCTCCTTACGACTGCCTGACATCAAGAATCAAAATTTGAGTTCACTTGACAGACTCATTGACTTTGGGAAGAGGGGTGAGGCAGGGTTGTACTTGGTCCTGCATGTTGTTCGCTTTGTACTTGGACCAATTGGGCCAAAAATAGTAGACAATTCAATTCAATTTATCTTTGTAACTCCTAAACTCACAATAGTAGTCGCCTCGAGGGCGACAGTGAAAAACAGATTAAACAATGTTTATAGGGTCTGTCAAAGGTCCAAAGCTCCTGTGTCCTTAGACCTGACGGGACAGAAGATAGAAATGCCTGCGGTGCAGATCATGTCTTACTATATTTGACCAAACCAGACATTTTCCTACCGACTGTGATGCATTTCCTGAAAAATAATGGCCCAATGTCTGAATAAAAACTAAACATACAAAAAACTTAAAGTCTGTCTTACTGGCCCCTCCTACACATTTAAATGGTAAATGGAATATTTTAAATATTTAGGTGTGGTTCTCCATAAAGAATTATGAACAATCTCAGAGAAAAGCAATACTCTCTCAGAAGGCCACTCCCCTCAGGCAGGAGGCCACTCCCCTCAGGCAGGAGGCCACTCCCCTCAGGCAGAAGGCCACTCCCCTCAGGCAGAAGGCCACTCCCCTTAGGCAGGAGGCCACCTAGGCAGAAGGACACTCCCCTCAGGCAGGAGGCCACTCCCCTCAGGCAGAAGGCCACTCCCCTTAGGCAGGAGGCCACCTAGGCAGAAGGCCACTCCCCTCAGGCAGAAGGCCACTCCCCTCAGGCAGAAGGCCACTCCCCTTAGGCAGGAGGCCACCTAGGCAGGAGGCCACTCCCCTCAGGCAGGAGGCCACTCCCCTCAGGCAGGAGGCCACTCCCCTCAGGCAGAAGGCCACTCCCCTCAGGCAGAAGGCCACTCCCCTTAGGCAGGAGGCCACCTAGGCAGAAGGACACTCCCCTCAGGCAGGAGGTCACACCCCTCAGGCAGAAGGTCACTCCTCTCAAGCAGGAGGTCACTCCCCTCAGGCAGGAGGTCACTCCCCTCAAGCAGGAGGCCACTCCCCTCAGGCAAGATGCCACTCCCCTCAAGCAGGAGGCCACTCCCCTCAGGCAGGAGGCCACTCCCCTCAAGCAGGAGGTCATTCCCCTCAGGCAGGAGGCCACTCCCCTCAAGCAGGAGGCCACTCCTCTAAAGCAGGAGGTCACTCCCCTCAAGCAGGAGGCCACTCCCCTCAAGCAGGAGGCCACTCCCCTCAGGCAGGAGGCCACTCCTCTCAAGCAGGAGGGTACGGACCATCCGGGCCAGAACCTCTCGCCACAAGAACAGTTTCTTTCCTAAACACTGTCACTTTCACTATAATTGAATCACTCACTGTCACTCTCTGCACTACATATGTCATTTCAACTGTAAATTTGTGTACATAGTAAACCTATTTTTATTCTTATTTTTTTTTATCTCATAGCCTATTTTAATTTTTATCCTATAGCAGATTTAAATTGTTTCTCTTTTTGACTTATATAGGTTGTTTTATCATTGTTCATTGTTTTACGTCGCACCGATTCACGAAAGCAAGTTCTTATGTTTCCTTCTGTTCATTGACAAAGACGACACACCTTTGCTGATCTGATCTGATCGTATTAAAAATCAAACCAACCCTGTGTAAAAAGAGCCCCCCCTTGTGCTATTTCTGTGTCACATCACACAGATGGGAAAACAAAATGCGAGTCAGGCCCAATCGGAGCAATTTGATTCCAATTCTGTGAAAAGATGAGGCCCAGTCTGAAACTTGCTGCTAAATGACAGATCCTTATGTAATTAATTAATCATTTTTATTACTTCTTATAATCTTGATTTTGTGTTTTTAACTGAAACATGACTTGAGAAAAACAGGATATTCACCCAAATTTAAGTTTGAATCTGAAACACGAGAAAACAAAAAGGGGGTGGAGTCTGTGCTGTCTTTAGAGATGAAATAATGACCCGCAGGTTGTTCTTTTGGAGTGTTTTCATCATTTGAGTATGTCTCCTTTAATATTGAGCAAAAACATTCTCTTCATTGTTTTATACAAGCCTCTCCAGCACTGACAACGTTTCACTGATGATTTTAATGAGATGTTTCAGTCGCACAGACTTTGATGGTTTGGTCATTACAGGTGATTTTAATGTGCATGTTGATAATGTTTGTGACAGAAACGCTAAAGAGCTTGATGATTTCAGTCTTACTCAGCATGTGAGAGGCCCCACCCACAGCAGAGAGGCCCCACCCACAGTAGAGAGGCCCCACCCACAGTAGAGAGGCCCCACTCACAGCAGAGAGGCCCCACCCACAGTAGAGAGGCCCCACCCACAGCAGAGAGGCCCCACCCACAGTAGAGAGGCCCCACCCACAGCAGAGAGGCCCCACCCACAGCAGAGTGGACCCACCCTCAGCAGAGAGGCCCCACCCACAGTAGAGAGGCCCCACCCACAGTAGAGAGGCCCCACTCACAGCAGAGAGGCCCCACCCACAGCAGAGAGGCCCCACCCACAGCAGAGAGGCCCCACCCACAGTAGAGAGGCCCCACCCACAGCAGAGAGGCCCCACCCACAGTAGACAGGCCCCACCCACAGTAGAGAGGCCCCACTCACAGCAGAGAGGCCCCACCCACAGCAGAGAGGCCCCACCCACAGTAGAGAGGCCCCACCCACAGCAGAGAGGCCCCACCCACAGCAGAGAGGCCCCACCCACAGCAGAGAGGCCCCACCCACAGTAGAGAGGCCCCACCCACAGTAGAGAGGCCCCACTCACAGCAGAGAGGCCCCACCCACAGCAGAGAGGCCCCACCCACAGCAGAGAGGCCCCACCCACAGTAGAGAGGCCCCACCCACAGCAGAGAGGCCCCACCCACAGTAGACAGGCCCCACCCACAGTAGAGAGGCCCCACTCACAGCAGAGAGGCCCCACCCACAGCAGAGAGGCCCCACCCACAGCAGAGAGGCCCCACCCACAGTAGAGAGGCCCCACCCACAGCAGAGAGGCCCCACCCACAGCAGAGAGGCCCCACCCACAGCAGAGTGGCCCCACCCACAGTAAAGAGGCCCCACCCACAGCAGAGTGGACCCACCCTCAGCAGAGAGGCCCCACCCACAGTAGAGAGGCCCCACCCAAAGCAGAGTGGACCCACTCACAGCAGAGAGGCCCCACCCACAGCAGAGTGGCGCCACCCACAGCAGAGAGGCCCCACGCAAAGCAGAGAGGCCCCACCCACAGTAAAGAGACCCCACCCACAGCAGAGTGGACCCACCCACAGCAGAGAGGCCCCACCCACAGTAGAGAGGCCCCACCCACAGCAGAGTGGACCCACCCACAGCAGAGAGGCCCCACCCACAGCAGAGTGGCCCCACCCACAGCAGAGTGCCCCCACCCACAGCAGAGAGGCCCCACCCACAGCAGAGAGGCCCCACCCACAGCAGAGGGCACACTCTAGATCTCGTCATTACAAAAGGGGGTAAACATTTCAAATGTCACTGTGTTCGATGTTGCTCTGTATGATCATTTCTGTGTCTTTGACCTGTCTGTTTTTCCCAAACCACCGGCTGGTCCTGCAGCTGTTCAGAGGCTGGTCCTGCAGCTGTTCAGAGGGTGGTCCTGCAGCTGTTCAGAGGCTGGTCCTGCAGCTATTCAGAGGCTGGTCCTGCAGCTGTTCAGAGGCTGGTCCTGCAGCTGTTCAGAGGCTGGTCCAGCACCTGTTCAGAGGCTGGTCCTGCAGCTGTTCAGAGGCTGGTCCTGCAGCTGTTCAGAGGCTGGTCCTGCAGCTGATCAGAGGCTGGTCCTGCACCTGTTCAGAGGCTGGTCCTGCAGCTGTTCAGAGGCTAGTCCTGCAGCTGTTCAGAGGTTAGTCCTGCAGCTGTTCAGAGGCTGGTCCTGCAGCTGTTCAGAGGCTGGACCTGCAGCTGTTCAGAGGCTGGTCATGCAGCTGTTCAGAGGCTGGTCCTGCACCTGTTCAGAGGCTGGTCCTGCAGCTGTTCATAGGCTGGTCCTGCAGCTGTTCAGAGGCTGGTCCAGCACCTGTTCAGAGGCTGGTCCTGCAGCTGTTCAGAGGCTGGTCCTGCAGCTGTTCAGAGGCTGGTCCTGCAGCTGTTCAGAGGCTGGTCCTGCAGCTGTTCAGAGGAGACACACTGTTTATGGATATGATGAACTTTGAAAACGTCTCATGTTCTGATGTCAATGATTTGTTGGCAGATACTGCAGATGACAGACGGTCGAGTCAATTTGAGGAAGTGAAGAATCCCTGGGTAAAATCTGTGCTTACAACATGGAAGGAGTTGATCAAAACATACAAACTAAACAAAGTCTTAAACTGGTCGGCTTATGTAGGTTTTTTGGCAAATAGAACTTACTTGAGATTCATGGTCTGGATTATAAAAAGTTTTTCACCAGATTGTAAAAGAGAATCACATGACAAGCTTTGAAATGTTGAAAGAACCATTTCACTTGGAGGAATAGGACTTTTATTGGCTTTTATAAAGAAGGAGTTTTCCATTCACGTTGATCCTCAGCGTTGTGGGATAAAACAGAGCGTATTCCACATTCTTCCCTCTCAGACTTCACCACATCAAAAGATTTGTGTTTTTGGACCATTTACGCTGAGAAGTTGAAGAAAGAGACTCGAGGAAGAGGAGCTGAAGAGAAGGAGCAGAAGAGGAGGAGCTGAAGAGGAGGAGCTGAAGAGGAGGAGCTGAAGAGGAGGAGCTGAAGAGGAGGAGCAGAAGAGGAAGAGGAGGAGGAGCAGAAGAGGAAGAGGAGCAGAAAAGGAAGAGCAGAAGAGGAAGAGGAGGAGGAGGAGCAGAAGAGGAAGAGGAGCAGAAAAGGAAGAGCAGAAGAAGAAGAGGAGCAGATGAGGAGGAGCAGAAGAGGAAGAGGAGAAGGAGCAGAAGAGGAAGAAGAGCAGAAAAGGAAGAGCAAAAGAGGAAGAGGAGCTGAAGAGGAGGAGCAGAAGAGGAGGAGCAGAAGAGGAAGAGCAGAAGAGGAGGAGCAGAAGAGGAAGAGCAGAAGAGGAGGAGCTGAAGAGGAAGAGCAGAGGAAGAAGAGGAGAAGGAGCAGAAGAGGAAGAGGAGCAGAAAAGGAAGAGCAGAAGAGGAAGAAGAGCAGAAGAGGAGGAGCAGAAGAGGAAGAAGAGGAGAAGCAGAAGAGGAAGAGGAGCAGAAGAGGAAGAGGAGCAGAAAAGGAAGAGCAGAAGAGGAGGAGCAGAAGAGGAGGAGCTGAAGAGGAGGAGCAGAAGAGGAAGAGGAGGAGGAGCAGAAGAGGAAGAGGAGCAGAAAAGGAAGAGCAGAAGAGGAAGAGGAGCAGAAGAGGGGGAGGTGAAGAGGAGGGGGAGCATAAGAGGAAGAGGAGCAGAAAAGGAAGAGCAAAAGAGGAAGAGGAGCTAAAGAGGAGGAGCAGAGGAGGAGGAGCTGAAGAGGAAGAGCAGAGGAAGAAGAGGAGGAGGAGCAGAAGAGGAAGAGGAGCAGAAAAGGAAGAGCAGAAGAGGAAGAGGAGCAGAAGAGGAGGAGCAGAAGAGGAAGAGGAGGAGGAGCAGAAGAGGAAGAGCAGAAGAGGAAGAGGAGCAGAAGAGGAGGAGCAGAAGAGGAAGCGGAGGAGGAGCAGAAGAGGAGGAGGAGCAGAAGAGGAGAAGGAGAAGAGGAGGAGGAGCAGAAGAGGAAGAGGAGCAGGAGAGAGAGCCGTGGGTCTTCCCCTCGTTCTGTGACTACAGCACTTTCCCCTCACATGCATTGCCTCTGTTCGGGCTGCTGTGGGTGGAGTTTGGGTGGAGTGTGGCTGTGGGAGGAGGAGGTTTATGAAGGAGGAGGTTTATGGAGGAGGAGGTTTATGCAGGAGGAGGTTTATGGAGGAGGAGGTTTATGGAGGAGGAAGTTTATGGAGGAGGAGGTTTATGGAGGAGGAGGTTTATGCAGGAGGAGGTTTATGGAGGAGGAGGTTTATGGAGGAGGAGGTTTATGGAGGAGGAGGTTTATGGAGGAAGAAGTTTATGGAGGAGGAGGTTTATGCAGGAGGAGGTTTATGGAGGAGGAGGTTTATGCAGGAGGAGGTTTATGGAGGAGGAGGTTTATGGAGGAGGAGGAGGAGGGGGAGGAGGAGGTTTATGGAGGAGGAGGTTTATGCAGGAGGAGGTTTATGCAGGAGGAGGTTTATGGAGGAGGAGGTTTATGGAGGAGGAAGTTTATGGAGGAGGAGGTTTATGCAGGAGGAGGTTTATGGAGGAGGAGGTTAATGCAGGAGGAGGTTTATGCAGGAGGAGGTTTATGGAGGAGGAGGAGCAGGTTTATGGAGGAGGAGGTTTATGCAGGAGGAGGTTTATGGAGGACGAGGTTTATGGAGGAGGAGGTTTATGGAGGAGGAGGTTTATGCAGGAGGAGGTTTATGGAGGAGGAGGTTTATGGAGGAGGAGGTTTATGGAGGAGGAGGTTTATGCAGGAGGAGGTTTATGGAGGAGGAGGTTTATGCAGGAGGAGGTTTATGCAGGAGGAGGTTTATGGAGGAGGAGGTTTATGGAGGAGGAGGTTTATGCAGGAGGAGGTTTATGCAGGAGGAGGTTTATGCAGGAGGAGGATTATGCAGGAGGAGGTTTATGCAGGAGGAGGTTTATGCAGGAGGAGGTTTATGGAGGAGGAGGTTTATGCAGGAGGAGGTTTATGGAGGAGTAGGTTTATGCAGGAGGAGGTTTATGGAGGAGGAGGTTTATGGAGGAGGAGGTTTATGGAGGAGGAGGTTTATGCAGGAGGAGGTCTATGGAGGAGGACATTTATGGAGGAGGAGGTTTATGGAGGAGGAGGTTTATGCAGGACGAGGTTTATGGAGGAGGAGGTTTATGGAGGAGGAAGTTTATGCAGGAGGAGGTTTATGGAGGAGGACGTTTATGCAGGAGGAGGTTTATGCAGGAGGAGGTTTATGGAGGAGGAGGAGGTTTATGGAGGAGGAGGTTTATGGAGGAGGAGGTTTATGCAGGAGGAGGTTTATGGAGGAGGACGTTTATGGAGGAGGAGGTTTATGGAGGAGGAGGTTTATGGAGGAGGAGGTTAATGCAGGAGGAGGTTTATGCAGGAGGAGGTTTATGCAGGAGGAGGTTTATGGAGGAGGAGGTTTATGGAGGAGGAGGTTTATGGAGGAGGAGGTTTATGCAGGAGGAGGTTTATGCAGGAGGAGGTTTATGCAGGAGGAGGTTTATGGAGGAGGAGGTTTTTGGAGGAGGAGGTTTATGCAGGAGGAGGTTTATGGAGGAGGAGGTTTATGCAGGAGGAGGTTTATGGAGGAGGAAGTTTATGGAGGAGGAGGTTTATGGAGGAGGAGGTTTATGGAGGAGGAGGTTTATGCAGGAGGAGGTTTATGCAGGAGGAGGTTTATGCAGGAGGAGGTTTATGGAGGAGGAGGTTTTTGGAGGAGGAGGTTTATGCAGGAGGAGGTTTATGGAGGAGGAGGTTTATGCAGGAGGAGGTTTATGGAGGAGCAAGTTTATGCAGGAGGAGGTTTATGCAGGAGGAGGTTTATGGAGGAGGAGGTTTATGGAGGAGGAGGTTTATGGAGGAGGAAGTTTATGGAGGAGGAGGTTTATGCAGGAGGAGGTTTATGGAGGAGGAGGTTTATGCAGGAGGAGGTTTATGGAGGAGGAGGTTTATGGAGGAGGAGGAGGAGGGGGAGGAGGAGGTTTATGGAGGAGGAGGTTTATGCAGGAGGAGGTTTATGCAGGAGGAGGTTTATGGAGGAGGAGGTTTATGCAGGAGGAGGTTTATGGAGGAGGAGGTTTATGCAGGAGGAGGTTTATGCAGGAGGAAGTTTATGGAGGAGGAGGTTTATGCAGGAGGAGGTTTATGGAGGAGGAGGTTAATGCAGGAGGAGGTTTATGCAGGAGGAGGTTTATGGAGGAGGAGGAGGTTTATGCAGGAGGAGGTTTATGGAGGAGGAGGTTTATGGAGGAGGAGGTTTATGGAGGAGGAGGTTTATGCAGGAGGAGGTTTATGGAGGAGGAGGTTTATGGAGGAGGAGGTTTATGGAGGAGGAGGTTTATGCAGGAGGAGGTTTATGGAGGAGGAGGTATATGCAGGAGGAGGTTTATGCAGGAGGAGGTTTATGGAGGAGGAGGTTTATGGAGGAGGAGGTTTATGCAGGAGGAGGTTTATGCAGGAGGAGGTTTATGGAGGAGGAGGTTTATGCAGGAGGAGGATTATGCAGGAGGAGGTTTATGCAGGAGGAGGTTTATGCAGGAGGAGGTTTATGGAGGAGGAGGTTTATGCAGGAGGAGGTTTATGGAGGAGTAGGTTTATGCAGGAGGAGGTTTATGGAGGAGGAGGAGGTTTATGGAGGAGGAGGTTTATGGAGGAGGAGGTTTATGCAGGAGGAGGTTTATGGAGGAGGACATTTATGGAGGAGGAGGTTTATGGAGGAGGAGGTTTATGCAGGAGGAGGTTTATGGAGGAGGAGGTTTATGGAGGAGGAAGTTTATGCAGGAGGAGGTTTATGGAGGAGGACGTTTATGCAGGAGGAGGTTTATGCAGGAGGAGGTTTATGGAGGAGGAGGAGGTTTATGGAGGAGGAGGTTTATGGAGGAGGAGGTTTATGCAGGAGGAGGTTTATGGAGGAGGACGTTTATGGAGGAGGAGGTTTATGGAGGAGGAGGTTTATGGAGGAGGAGGTTAATGCAGGAGGAGGTTTATGCAGGAGGAGGTTTATGCAGGAGGAGGTTTATGGAGGAGGAGGTTTATGCAGGAGGAGGTTTATAGAGGAGGAGGAGGTTTATGGAGGAGGAGGTTTATGCAGGAGAAGGTTTATGGAGGAGGAGGTTTATGGAGGAGGAGGTTTATGCAGGAGGAGGTTTATGCAGGAGGAGGTTTATGGAGGAGGAGGTTTATGGAGGAGGAGGTTTATGCAGGAGGAGGTTTATGCAGGAGGAGGTTTATGGAGGAGGAGGAGGAGGAGGAGGTTTATGGAGGAGGAGGTTTATGCAGGAGGAGGTTTATGGAGGAGGAGGAGGAGGAGGAGGAGGAGGAGGTTTATGGAGGAGGAGGTTTATGGAGGAGGAGGTTTATGCAGGAGGAGGTTTATGGAGGAGGAGGAGGAGGAGGAGGAGGGGGAGGAGGAGGTTTATGGAGGAGGAGGTTTATGGAGGAGGAGGTTTATGCAGGAGGAGGTTTATGGAGGAGGAGGTTTATGGAAGAGGAGGTTTATGCAGGAGGAGGTTTATGGAGGAGGAGGTTTATGGAGGAGGAGGAGGTTTATGGAGGAGGAGGTTTATGCAGGAGGAGGTTTATGGAGGAGGAGGAGGTTTATGGAGGAGGAGGTTTATGCAGGAGGAGGTTTATGGAGGAGGAGGTTTATGGAGGAGGAGGTTTAAGCAGGAGGACGTTTATGCAGGAGGAGGTTTATGCAGGAAGAGGTTTATGCAAGAGGAGGTTTATGGAGGAGGAGGTTTATGGAGGAGGAGGTTTATGGAGGAGGAGGTTTATGGAGGAGGAGGTTTATGCAGGAGGAGGTTTATGGAGGAGGAGGTTTATGGAGGAGGAGGTTTATGGAGGAGGAGGTTTATGCAGGAGGAGGTTTATGGAGGAGGAGGTATATGCAGGAGGAGGTTTATGCAGGAGGAGGTTTATGGAGGAGGAGGTTTATGGAGGAGGAGGTTTATGCAGGAGGAGGTTTATGCAGGAGGAGGTTTATGGAGGAGGAGGTTTATGCAGGAGGAGGATTATGCAGGAGGAGGTTTATGCAGGAGGAGGTTTATGCAGGAGGAGGTTTATGGAGGAGGAGGTTTATGCAGGAGGAGGTTTATGGAGGAGTAGGTTTATGCAGGAGGAGGTTTATGGAGGAGGAGGAGGTTTATGGAGGAGGAGGTTTATGGAGGAGGAGGTTTATGCAGGAGGAGGTTTATGGAGGAGGACATTTATGGAGGAGGAGGTTTATGGAGGAGGAGGTTTATGCAGGAGGAGGTTTATGGAGGAGGAGGTTTATGGAGGAGGAAGTTTATGCAGGAGGAGGTTTATGGAGGAGGACGTTTATGCAGGAGGAGGTTTATGCAGGAGGAGGTTTATGGAGGAGGAGGAGGTTTATGGAGGAGGAGGTTTATGGAGGAGGAGGTTTATGCAGGAGGAGGTTTATGGAGGAGGACGTTTATGGAGGAGGAGGTTTATGGAGGAGGAGGTTTATGGAGGAGGAGGTTAATGCAGGAGGAGGTTTATGCAGGAGGAGGTTTATGCAGGAGGAGGTTTATGGAGGAGGAGGTTTATGCAGGAGGAGGTTTATAGAGGAGGAGGAGGTTTATGGAGGAGGAGGTTTATGCAGGAGAAGGTTTATGGAGGAGGAGGTTTATGGAGGAGGAGGTTTATGCAGGAGGAGGTTTATGCAGGAGGAGGTTTATGGAGGAGGAGGTTTATGGAGGAGGAGGTTTATGCAGGAGGAGGTTTATGCAGGAGGAGGTTTATGGAGGAGGAGGAGGAGGAGGAGGTTTATGGAGGAGGAGGTTTATGCAGGAGGAGGTTTATGGAGGAGGAGGAGGAGGAGGAGGAGGAGGAGGTTTATGGAGGAGGAGGTTTATGGAGGAGGAGGTTTATGCAGGAGGAGGTTTATGGAGGAGGAGGAGGAGGAGGAGGAGGGGGAGGAGGAGGTTTATGGAGGAGGAGGTTTATGGAGGAGGAGGTTTATGCAGGAGGAGGTTTATGGAGGAGGAGGTTTATGGAAGAGGAGGTTTATGCAGGAGGAGGTTTATGGAGGAGGAGGTTTATGGAGGAGGAGGAGGTTTATGGAGGAGGAGGTTTATGCAGGAGGAGGTTTATGGAGGAGGAGGAGGTTTATGGAGGAGGAGGTTTATGCAGGAGGAGGTTTATGGAGGAGGAGGTTTATGGAGGAGGAGGTTTAAGCAGGAGGACGTTTATGCAGGAGGAGGTTTATGCAGGAAGAGGTTTATGCAAGAGGAGGTTTATGGAGGAGGAGGTTTATGGAGGAGGAGGTTTATGCAGGAGGAGGTTTATGGAGGAGGAGGTTTATGGAGGAGGAGGTTTATACAGGAGGAGGTTTATGCAGGAGGAGGTGGAGGAGGAGGAGGTGGAGGTTTATGGAGGAGGAGGTTTATGGAGGAGGAGGTTTATGCAGGAGGAGGTTTATGCAGGAAGAGGATTATGGAGGAGGAGGAGGTTTATGGAGGAGGAGGTTTATGGAGGAGGAGGTTTATGCAGGAGGAGGTTTATGGAGGAGGAGGTTTATGGAGGAGGGTTTATGCAGGAGGAGGTTTATGGAGGAGGAGGAGGAGGAGGAGGAGGAGGAGGAGGTTTATGGAGGAGGATGTTTATGGAGGAGGAGGTTTATGGAGGAGGAGGTTTATGCAGGAGGAGGTTTATGGAGGAGAAGGTTTATGGAGGAGGAGGTTTATGCAGGAGGAGGTTTATGGATGAGTAGGTTTATGGAGGAGGAGGTTTATGCACGAGGAGGAGGTTTATGGAGGAGGAGGTTTATGCAGGAGGAGGTTTATGGAGGAGGACGTTTATGCTGGAGGAGGTTTATGGAGGAGGAGGTTTATGGAGGAGGAGGTTTATGGAGGAGGAGGTTTATGCAGGAGGAGGTTTATGGAGGAGGAGGTTTATGCAGGAGGAGGTTTATGGA
Source organism: Eucyclogobius newberryi (assembly GCF_026437365.1). NCBI lineage: Eukaryota > Metazoa > Chordata > Actinopteri > Gobiiformes > Gobiidae > Eucyclogobius > Eucyclogobius newberryi. The sequence continues at coordinate 217,469 of NW_027315834.1, forward strand.
GGAGGAGGTTTATGCAGGAGGAGGTTTATGCAGGAGGAGGTTTATGGAGGAGGAGGTTTATGCAGGAGGAGGTTTATGGAGGAGGAGGTTTATGCAGGAGGAGGTTTATGCAGGAGGAGGTTTATGGAGGAGGAGGTTTATGCAGGAGGAGGTTTATGGAGGAGGAGGTTTATGCAGGAGGAGGTTTATGGAGGAGGAGGTTTATGCAGGAGGAGGTTTATGGAGGAGGAGGTTTATGCAGGAGGAGGTTTATGGAGGAGGAGGTTTATGGAGGAGGAGGTTTATGGAGGAGGAGGTTTATGGAGGAGGAGGTTTATGCAGGAGGAGGTTTATGGAGGAGGAGGTTTATGGAGGAGGGTTTATGCAGGAGGAGGTTTATGGAGGAGGAGGAGGAGGAGGAGGAGGAGGAGGTTTATGGAGGAGGATGTTTATGGAGGAGGAGGTTTATGGAGGAGGATGTTAATGCAGGAGGAGGTTTATCGAGGAGGAGGAGGAGGAGGAGGAGGAGGTTTATGGAGGAGGAGGTTTATGCAGGAAGAGGTTTATGGAGGAGGAGGTTTATGGAGGAGGAGGTTTATGCAGGAGGAGGTTTATGGAGGAGGAGGTTTATGGAGGAGGAGGTTTATGCAGGAGGAGGTTTATGGATGAGTAGGTTTATGGAGGAGGAGGTTTATGCACGAGGAGGAGGTTTATGGAGGAGGAGGTTTATGCAGGAGGAGGTTTATGGAGGAGGAGGTTTATGCTGGAGGAGGTTTATGGAGGAGGAGGTTTATGCAGGAGGAGGTTTATGGAGGAGGAGGTTTATGCAGGAGGAGGTTTATGCAGGAGGAGGTTTATGGAGGAGGAGGTTTATGCAGGAGGAGGTTTATGGAGGAGTAGGTTTATGCAGGAGGAGGTTTATGGAGGAGGAGGTTTATGGAGGAGGAGGTTTATTGAGGAGGAGGTTTATGCAGGAGGAGGTCTATGGAGGAGGACATTTATGGAGGAGGAGGTTTATGGAGGAGGAGGTTTATGCAGGACGAGGTTTATGGAGGAGGAGGTTTATGGAGGAGGAAGTTTATGCAGGAGGAGGTTTATGGAGGAGGACGTTTATGCAGGAGGAGGTTTATGCAGGAGGAGGTTTATGGAGGAGGAGGAGGTTTATGGAGGAGGAGGTTTATGCAGGAGGAGGTTTATGCAGGAGGAGGTTTATGCAGGAGGAGGTTTATGGAGGAGGAGGTTTTTGGAGGAGGAGGTTTATGCAGGAGGAGGTTTATGGAGGAGGAGGTTTATGCAGGAGGAGGTTTATGGAGGAGGAAGTTTATGGAGGAGGAGGTTTATGGAGGAGGAGGTTTATGGAGGAGGAGGTTTATGCGGGAGGAGGTTTATGCAGGAGGAGGTTTATGCAGGAGGAGGTTTATGGAGGATGAGGTTTTTGGAGGAGGAGGTTTATGCAGGAGGAGGTTTATGGAGGAGGAGGTTTATGCAGGAGGAGGTTTATGGAGGAGCAAGTTTATGCAGGAGGAGGTTTATGCAGGAGGAGGTTTATGGAGGAGGAGGTTTATGGAGGAGGAGGTTTATGGAGGAGGAAGTTTATGGAGGAGGAGGTTTATGCAGGAGGAGGTTTATGGAGGAGGAGGTTTATGCAGGAGGAGGTTTATGGAGGAGGAGGTTTATGGAGGAGGAGGAGGAGGGGGAGGAGGAGGTTTATGGAGGAGGAGGTTTATGCAGGAGGAGGTTTATGCAGGAGGAGGTTTATGGAGGAGGAGGTTTATGCAGGAGGAGGTTTATGGAGGAGGAGGTTTATGCAGGAGGAGGTTTATGCAGGAGGAAGTTTATGGAGGAGGAGGTTTATGCAGGAGGAGGTTTATGGAGGAGGAGGTTAATGCAGGAGGAGGTTTATGCAGGAGGAGGTTTATGGAGGAGGAGGAGGTTTATGCAGGAGGAGGTTTATGGAGGAGGAGGTTTATGGAGGAGGAGGTTTATGGAGGAGGAGGTTTATGCAGGAGGAGGTTTATGCAGGAGGAGGTTTATGGAGGAGGAGGTTTATGCAGGAGGAGGATTATGCAGGAGGAGGTTTATGCAGGAGGAGGTTTATGCAGGAGGAGGTTTATGGAGGAGGAGGTTTATGCAGGAGGAGGTTTATGGAGGAGTAGGTTTATGCAGGAGGAGGTTTATGGAGGAGGAGGAGGTTTATGGAGGAGGAGGTTTATGGAGGAGGAGGTTTATGCAGGAGGAGGTTTATGGAGGAGGACATTTATGGAGGAGGAGGTTTATGGAGGAGGAGGTTTATGCAGGAGGAGGTTTATGGAGGAGGAGGTTTATGGAGGAGGAGGTTTATGGAGGAGGACGTTTATGCAGGAGGAGGTTTATGCAGGAGGAGGTTTATGGAGGAGGAGGAGGTTTATGGAGGAGGAGGTTTATGGAGGAGGAGGTTTATGGAGGAGGAGGTTAATGCAGGAGGAGGTTTATGCAGGAGGAGGTTTATGCAGGAGGAGGTTTATGGAGGAGGAGGTTTATGCAGGAGGAGGTTTATAGAGGAGGAGGAGGTTTATGGAGGAGGAGGTTTATGCAGGAGAAGGTTTATGGAGGAGGAGGTTTATGGAGGAGGAGGTTTATGCAGGAGGAGGTTTATGCAGGAGGAGGTTTATGGAGGAGGAGGTTTATGGAGGAGGAGGTTTATGCAGGAGGAGGTTTATGCAGGAGGAGGTTTATGGAGGAGGAGGAGGAGGAGGAGGTTTATGGAGAAGGAGGTTTATGCAGGAGGAGGTTTATGGAGGAGGAGGAGGAGGAGGAGGAGGAGGTTTATGGAGGAGGAGGTTTATGGAGGAGGAGGTTTATGCAGGAGGAGGTTTATGGAGGAGGACGTTTATGGAGGAGGAGGTTTATGGAGGAGGAGGTTTATGGAGGAGGAGGTTAATGCAGGAGGAGGTTTATGCAGGAGGAGGTTTATGCAGGAGGAGGTTTATGGAGGAGGAGGTTTATGGAGGAGGAGGTTTATGGAGGAGGAGGTTTATGCAGGAGGAGGTTTATGCAGGAGGAGGTTTATGCAGGAGGAGGTTTATGGAGGAGGAGGTTTTTGGAGGAGGAGGTTTATGCAGGAGGAGGTTTATGGAGGAGGAGGTTTATGCAGGAGGAGGTTTATGGAGGAGGAAGTTTATGGAGGAGGAGGTTTATGGAGGAGGAGGTTTATGGAGGAGGAGGTTTATGCAGGAGGAGGTTTATGCAGGAGGAGGTTTATGCAGGAGGAGGTTTATGGAGGAGGAGGTTTTTGGAGGAGGAGGTTTATGCAGGAGGAGGTTTATGGAGGAGGAGGTTTATGCAGGAGGAGGTTTATGGAGGAGCAAGTTTATGCAGGAGGAGCTTTATGCAGGAGGAGGTTTATGGAGGAGGAGGTTTATGGAGGAGGAGGTTTATGGAGGAGGAAGTTTATGGAGGAGGAGGTTTATGCAGGAGGAGGTTTATGGAGGAGGAGGTTTATGCAGGAGGAGGTTTATGGAGGAGGAGGTTTATGGAGGAGGAGGAGGAGGGGGAGGAGGAGGTTTATGGAGGAGGAGGTTTATGCAGGAGGAGGTTTATGCAGGAGGAGGTTTATGGAGGAGGAGGTTTATGCAGGAGGAGGTTTATGGAGGAGGAGGTTTATGCAGGAGGAGGTTTATGCAGGAGGAAGTTTATGGAGGAGGAGGTTTATGCAGGAGGAGGTTTATGGAGGAGGAGGTTAATGCAGGAGGAGGTTTATGCAGGAGGAGGTTTATGGAGGAGGAGGAGGTTTATGCAGGAGGAGGTTTATGGAGGAGGAGGTTTATGGAGGAGGAGGTTTATGGAGGAGGAGGTTTATGCAGGAGGAGGTTTATGGAGGAGGAGGTTTATGGAGGAGGAGGTTTATGGAGGAGGAGGTTTATGCAGGAGGAGGTTTATGGAGGAGGAGGTTTATGCAGGAGGAGGTTTATGCAGGAGGAGGTTTATGGAGGAGGAGGTTTATGGAGGAGGAGGTTTATGCAGGAGGAGGTTTATGCAGGAGGAGGTTTATGGAGGAGGAGGTTTATGCAGGAGGAGGATTATGCAGGAGGAGGTTTATGCAGGAGGAGGTTTATGCAGGAGGAGGTTTATGGAGGAGGAGGTTTATGCAGGAGGAGGTTTATGGAGGAGTAGGTTTATGCAGGAGGAGGTTTATGGAGGAGGAGGAGGTTTATGGAGGAGGAGGTTTATGGAGGAGGAGGTTTATGCAGGAGGAGGTTTATGGAGGAGGACATTTATGGAGGAGGAGGTTTATGGAGGAGGAGGTTTATGCAGGAGGAGGTTTATGGAGGAGGAGGTTTATGGAGGAGGAAGTTTATGCAGGAGGAGGTTTATGGAGGAGGACGTTTATGCAGGAGGAGGTTTATGCAGGAGGAGGTTTATGGAGGAGGAGGAGGTTTATGGAGGAGGAGGTTTATGGAGGAGGAGGTTTATGCAGGAGGAGGTTTATGGAGGAGGACGTTTATGGAGGAGGAGGTTTATGGAGGAGGAGGTTTATGGAGGAGGAGGTTAATGCAGGAGGAGGTTTATGCAGGAGGAGGTTTATGCAGGAGGAGGTTTATGGAGGAGGAGGTTTATGCAGGAGGAGGTTTATAGAGGAGGAGGAGGTTTATGGAGGAGGAGGTTTATGCAGGAGAAGGTTTATGGAGGAGGAGGTTTATGGAGGAGGAGGTTTATGCAGGAGGAGGTTTATGCAGGAGGAGGTTTATGGAGGAGGAGGTTTATGGAGGAGGAGGTTTATGCAGGAGGAGGTTTATGCAGGAGGAGGTTTATGGAGGAGGAGGAGGAGGAGGAGGTTTATGGAGGAGGAGGTTTATGCAGGAGGAGGTTTATGGAGGAGGAGGAGGAGGAGGAGGAGGTTTATGGAGGAGGAGGTTTATGGAGGAGGAGGTTTATGCAGGAGGAGGTTTATGGAGGAGGAGGGGGAGGAGGAGGAGGAGGGGGAGGAGGAGGTTTATGGAGGAGGAGGTTTATGGAGGAGGAGGTTTATGCAGGAGGAGGTTTATGGAGGAGGAGGTTTATGGAAGAGGAGGTTTATGCAGGAGGAGGTTTATGGAGGAGGAGGTTTATGGAGGAGGAGGAGGTTTATGGAGGAGGAGGTTTATGCAGGAGGAGGTTTATGGAGGAGGAGGAGGTTTATGGAGGAGGAGGTTTATGCAGGAGGAGGTTTATGCAGGAGGAGGTTTATGGAGGAGTAGGTTTATGCAGGAGGAGGTTTATGGAGGAGGAGGTTTATGGAGGAGGAGGTTTATGGAGGAGGAGGTTTATGCAGGAGGAGGTCTATGGAGGAGGACATTTATGGAGGAGGAGGTTTATGGAGGAGGAGGTTTATGCAGGACGAGGTTTATGGAGGAGGAGGTTTATGGAGGAGGAAGTTTATGCAGGAGGAGGTTTATGGAGGACGTTTATGCAGGAGGAGGTTTATGCAGGAGGAGGTTTATGGAGGAGGAGGAGGTTTATGGAGGAGGAGGTTTATGGAGGAGGAGGTTTATGCAGGAGGAGGTTTATGGAGGAGGACGTTTATGGAGGAGGAGGTTTATGGAGGAGGAGGTTTATGGAGGAGGAGGTTAATGCAGGAGGAGGTTTATGCAGGAGGAGGTTTATGCAGGAGGAGGTTTATGGAGGAGGAGGTTTATGGAGGAGGAGGTTTATGGAGGAGGAGGTTTATGCAGGAGGAGGTTTATGCAGGAGGAGGTTTATGCAGGAGGAGGTTTATGGAGGAGGAGGTTTTTGGAGGAGGAGGTTTATGCAGGAGGAGGTTTATGGAGGAGGAGGTTTATGCAGGAGGAGGTTTATGGAGGAGGAAGTTTATGGAGGAGGAGGTTTATGGAGGAGGAGGTTTATGGAGGAGGAGGTTTATGCAGGAGGAGGTTTATGCAGGAGGAGGTTTATGCAGGAGGAGGTTTATGGAGGAGGAGGTTTTTGGAGGAGGAGGTTTATGCAGGAGGAGGTTTATGGAGGAGGAGGTTTATGCAGGAGGAGGTTTATGGAGGAGCAAGTTTATGCAGGAGGAGCTTTATGCAGGAGGAGGTTTATGGAGGAGGAGGTTTATGGAGGAGGAGGTTTATGGAGGAGGAAGTTTATGGAGGAGGAGGTTTATGCAGGAGGAGGTTTATGGAGGAGGAGGTTTATGCAGGAGGAGGTTTATGGAGGAGGAGGTTTATGGAGGAGGAGGAGGAGGGGGAGGAGGAGGTTTATGGAGGAGGAGGTTTATGCAGGAGGAGGTTTATGCAGGAGGAGGTTTATGGAGGAGGAGGTTTATGCAGGAGGAGGTTTATGGAGGAGGAGGTTTATGCAGGAGGAGGTTTATGCAGGAGGAAGTTTATGGAGGAGGAGGTTTATGCAGGAGGAGGTTTATGGAGGAGGAGGTTAATGCAGGAGGAGGTTTATGCAGGAGGAGGTTTATGGAGGAGGAGGTTTATGCAGGAGGAGGTTTATGGAGGAGGAGGTTTATGGAGGAGGAGGTTTATGGAGGAGGAGGTTTATGCAGGAGGAGGTTTATGGAGGAGGAGGTTTATGGAGGAGGAGGTTTATGGAGGAGGAGGTTTATGCAGGAGGAGGTTTATGGAGGAGGAGGTTTATGCAGGAGGAGGTTTATGCAGGAGGAGGTTTATGGAGGAGGAGGTTTATGGAGGAGGAGGTTTATGCAGGAGGAGGTTTATGCAGGAGGAGGTTTATGGAGGAGGAGGTTTATGCAGGAGGAGGATTATGCAGGAGGAGGTTTATGCAGGAGGAGGTTTATGCAGGAGGAGGTTTATGGAGGAGGAGGTTTATGCAGGAGGAGGTTTATGGAGGAGTAGGTTTATGCAGGAGGAGGTTTATGGAGGAGGAGGAGGTTTATGGAGGAGGAGGTTTATGGAGGAGGAGGTTTATGCAGGAGGAGGTTTATGGAGGAGGACATTTATGGAGGAGGAGGTTTATGGAGGAGGAGGTTTATGCAGGAGGAGGTTTATGGAGGAGGAGGTTTATGGAGGAGGAAGTTTATGCAGGAGGAGGTTTATGGAGGAGGACGTTTATGCAGGAGGAGGTTTATGCAGGAGGAGGTTTATGGAGGAGGAGGAGGTTTATGGAGGAGGAGGTTTATGGAGGAGGAGGTTTATGCAGGAGGAGGTTTATGGAGGAGGACGTTTATGGAGGAGGAGGTTTATGGAGGAGGAGGTTTATGGAGGAGGAGGTTAATGCAGGAGGAGGTTTATGCAGGAGGAGGTTTATGCAGGAGGAGGTTTATGGAGGAGGAGGTTTATGCAGGAGGAGGTTTATAGAGGAGGAGGAGGTTTATGGAGGAGGAGGTTTATGCAGGAGAAGGTTTATGGAGGAGGAGGTTTATGGAGGAGGAGGTTTATGCAGGAGGAGGTTTATGCAGGAGGAGGTTTATGGAGGAGGAGGTTTATGGAGGAGGAGGTTTATGCAGGAGGAGGTTTATGCAGGAGGAGGTTTATGGAGGAGGAGGAGGAGGAGGAGGTTTATGGAGGAGGAGGTTTATGCAGGAGGAGGTTTATGGAGGAGGAGGAGGAGGAGGAGGAGGAGGTTTATGGAGGAGGAGGTTTATGGAGGAGGAGGTTTATGCAGGAGGAGGTTTATGGAGGAGGAGGAGGAGGAGGAGGAGGAGGGGGAGGAGGAGGTTTATGGAGGAGGAGGTTTATGGAGGAGGAGGTTTATGCAGGAGGAGGTTTATGGAGGAGGAGGTTTATGGAAGAGGAGGTTTATGCAGGAGGAGGTTTATGGAGGAGGAGGTTTATGGAGGAGGAGGAGGTTTATGGAGGAGGAGGTTTATGCAGGAGGAGGTTTATGGAGGAGGAGGAGGTTTATGGAGGAGGAGGTTTATGCAGGAGGAGGTTTATGGAGGAGGAGGTTTATGGAGGAGGAGGTTTAAGCAGGAGGACGTTTATGCAGGAGGAGGTTTATGCAGGAAGAGGTTTATGCAAGAGGAGGTTTATGGAGGAGGAGGTTTATGGAGGAGGAGGTTTATGCAGGAGGAGGTTTATGGAGGAGGAGGTTTATGGAGGAGGAGGTTTATACAGGAGGAGGTTTATGCAGGAGGAGGTGGAGGAGGAGGAGGTGGAGGTTTATGGAGGAGGAGGTTTATGGAGGAGGAGGTTTATGCAGGAGGAGGTTTATGCAGGAAGAGGATTATGGAGGAGGAGGAGGTTTATGGAGGAGGAGGTTTATGGAGGAGGAGGTTTATGCAGGAGGAGGTTTATGGAGGAGGAGGTTTATGGAGGAGGGTTTATGCAGGAGGAGGTTTATGGAGGAGGAGGAGGAGGAGGAGGAGGAGGAGGAGGTTTATGGAGGAGGATGTTTATGGAGGAGGAGGTTTATGGAGGAGGATGTTAATGCAGGAGGAGGTTTATCGAGGAGGAGGAGGAGGAGGAGGAGGTTTATGGAGGAGGAGGTTTATGCAGGAAGAGGTTTATGGAGGAGGAGGTTTATGGAGGAGGAGGTTTATGCAGGAGGAGGTTTATGGAGGAGGAGGTTTATGGAGGAGGAGGTTTATGCAGGAGGAGGTTTATGGATGAGTAGGTTTATGGAGGAGGAGGTTTATGCACGAGGAGGAGGTTTATGGAGGAGGAGGTTTATGCAGGAGGAGGTTTATGGAGGAGGACGTTTATGCTGGAGGAGGTTTATGGAGGAGGAGGTTTATGGAGGAGGAGGTTTATGGAGGAGGAGGTTTATGCAGGAGGAGGTTTATGGAGGAGGAGGTTTATGCAGGAGGAGGTTTATGGAGGAGGAGGTTTATGCAGGAGGAGGTTTATGCAGGAGGAGGTTTATGGAGGAGGAGGTTTATGCAGGAGGAGGTTTATGGAGGAGGAGGTTTATGCAGGAGGAGGTTTATGCAGGAGGAGGTTTATGGAGGAGGAGGTTTATGCAGGAGGAGGTTTATGGAGGAGGAGGTTTATGCAGGAGGAGGTTTATGGAGGAGGAGGTTTATGCAGGAGGAGGTTTATGGAGGAGGAGGTTTATGCAGGAGGAGGTTTATGGAGGAGGAGGTTTATGGAGGAGGAGGTTTATGGAGGAGGAGGTTTATGGAGGAGGAGGTTTATGCAGGAGGAGGTTTATGGAGGAGGAGGTTTATGGAGGAGGGTTTATGCAGGAGGAGGTTTATGGAGGAGGAGGAGGAGGAGGAGGAGGAGGAGGTTTATGGAGGAGGATGTTTATGGAGGAGGAGGTTTATGGAGGAGGATGTTAATGCAGGAGGAGGTTTATCGAGGAGGAGGAGGAGGAGGAGGAGGTTTATGGAGGAGGAGGTTTATGCAGGAAGAGGTTTATGGAGGAGGAGGTTTATGGAGGAGGAGGTTTATGCAGGAGGAGGTTTATGGAGGAGGAGGTTTATGGAGGAGGAGGTTTATGCAGGAGGAGGTTTATGGATGAGTAGGTTTATGGAGGAGGAGGTTTATGCACGAGGAGGAGGTTTATGGAGGAGGAGGTTTATGCAGGAGGAGGTTTATGGAGGAGGAGGTTTATGCTGGAGGAGGTTTATGGAGGAGGAGGTTTATGCAGGAGGAGGTTTATGGAGGAGGAGGTTTATGCAGGAGGAGGTTTATGCAGGAGGAGGTTTATGGAGGAGGAGGTTTATGCAGGAGGAGGTTTATGCAGGAGGAGGTTTATGGAGGAGGAGGTTTATGGAGGAGGAGGTTTATGCAGGAGGAGGTTTATGGAGGAGGAGGTTTATGCAGGAGGAGGTTTATGCAGGAGGAGGTTTATGCAGGAGGAGGTTTATGCAGGAGGAGGTTTATGGAGGAGGAGGTTTATGCAGGAGGAGGTTTATGGAGGAGGAGGTTTATGCAGGAGGAGGTTTATGCAGGAGGAGGTTTATGGAGGAGGAGGTTTATGCAGGAGGAGGTTTATGGAGGAGGAGGTTTATGCAGGAGGAGGTTTATGCAGGAGGAGGTTTATGGAGGAGGAGGTTTATGCAGGAGGAGGTTTATGGAGGAGGAGGTTTATGGAGGAGGAGGTTTATGGAGGAGGAGGTTTATGCAGGAGGAGGTTTATGGAGGAGGAGGTTTATGCAGGAGGAGGTTTATGGAGGAGGAGGTTTATGGAGGAGGAGGTTTATGCAGGAGGAGGTTTATGGAGGAGGAGGTTTATGGAGGAGGAGGTTTATGCAGGAGGAGGTTTATGGAGGAGGAGGTTTATGGAGGAGGAGGTTTATGGTTATTGTCACTGCCGCGGTTTGTCGCAGCGACTGGATTAAATTTGTTCCTGTCGATGTGTCGATCTGTTTGTTTGGTCGATCTGTTTGTTAGTCATGTCCAATGTTGGGCCTCATCTTCTTGAACTCATGAAGAAAAACCCAGAAGAAAAGAGGATTCTAATGAAAAAACAGAAACTTTCATTTATTTTTCACATTTTTAATTGGAGTGATCATTTTAATAAGTATAAGTATATACAATACAAGTATAAGTATATACAATACAAGTATAAGTATATACAATACAAGTATAAGTATATACAATACAAGTTTAAGTATAAGTATATACAATACAAGTATAAGTATATACAATACAAGTATAAGTATATACAAGTATAAGTATATACAATACAAGTATAAGTATAAGTATATACAATACAAGTATAAGTATATACAATACAAGTTTAAGTATAAGTATATACAATACAAGTATAAGTATATACAATACAAGTATAAGTATAAGTATATACAAGTATAAGTATATAGAATCTATCATACAAGTGAAGTAAAGCTAAATGTAAAAGGTTTGTGTCTCATAAACTGTACTTTATGAAATCAAACTTCCTGAATGAAATGAAGCTAATGTAACATATCAATCTGAGAAATGGACAGAACAAAGTTTAAATCGACAGAAAATATCTTATTTTGTTTTTGAGTGAAATACATGAAAACATCTTAAATTGTCAAATTGTACAGAGATAAAACTGTTATAAACCAGATGTAAATCGTCACAATTGTGTTGTACGAGAGTCACAATCGTGTCGTGCGAGAGTCACAATCGTGTTGTGCGAGAGTCACAATCGTGTTGTGCGAGAGTCACAATCGTGTTGTACGAGAGTCACAATCGTGTTGTGCGAGAGTCACAATCGTGTTGTGCGAGAGTCACAATCGTGTTGTACGAGAGTCACAATCGTGTTGTGCGAGAGTCTCAATCGTGTTGTGCGAGAGTCACAATCGTGTTGTGCGAGAGTCACAATCGTGTTGTGCGAGAGTCACAATCGTGTTGTACGAGAGTCACAATCGTGTTGTACGAGAGTCACAATCGTGTCGTGCGAGAGTCACAATCGTGTTGTACGAGAGTCACAATCGTGTTGTACGAGAGTCACAATCGTGTTGTACGAGAGTCACAATCGTGTTGTGCGAGAGTCACAATCGTGTTGTACGAGAGTCACAATCGTGTTGTGCGAGAGTCACAATCGTGTTGTGCGAGAGTCACAATCGTGTTGTACGAGAGTCACAATCGTGTTGTACGAGAGTCACAATCGTGTTGTGCGAGAGTCACAATCGTGTCGTGCGAGAGTCACAATCGTGTCGTGCGAGAGTCACAATCGTGTCGTGCGAGAGTCACAATCGTGTCGTACGAGAGTCACAATCGTGTCGTGCGAGAGTCACAATCGTGTCGTACGAGAGTCACAATCGTGTTGTGCGAGAGTCACAATCGTGTTGTACGAGAGTCACAATCGTGTCGTGCGAGAGTCACAATCGTGTCGTGCGAGAGTCACAATCGTGTTGTGCGAGAGTCACAATCGTGTTGTGCGAGAGTCACAATCGTGTTGTGCGAGAGTCACAATCGTGTTGTGCGAGAGTCACAATCGTGTTGTACGAGAGTCACAATCGTGTTGTGCGAGAGTCACAATCGTGTTGTGCGAGAGTCACAATCGTGTTGTACGAGAGTCACAATCGTGTTGTGCGAGAGTCTCAATCGTGTTGTGCGAGAGTCACAATCGTGTTGTGCGAGAGTCACAATCGTGTTGTGCGAGAGTCACAATCGTGTTGTGCGAGAGTCACAATCGTGTTGTGCGAGAGTCACAATTGTGTTGTGCGAGAGTCACAATCGTGTTATGCGACACGCACAACACGATTGCTGATGGAAAGTTTGCCTGAACTTGTGGAGTTGGTGGAATATGTTTTGTAAGATGCTGTAGAAGGCGTTTCCATGGCAACATGCAGCCTCAGTATGACGTGATGAGCGAGATGAAAGCTGTAAGAAAGTAGCTTTTCTAGGATTTTAAGTGAAGTCAAAAGATCATAATAAATTATTTTCTGTAATTTATTTCTATTTTCTAAACAGTTGTAAACTGAGGCTCATGTTACATTTACTTTCCCTTGAGTCATTTCTTCCACCTCTGGACTTGAGCAGACACTGTGTCCTGCTGAAGCTACACAGGCGCTCACGACGGGCGCTCACAACAGGCGCTCACAACAGGCGCTCACGACGGGCGCTCACGATGGGCGCTCACGACGGGCACTCGCTCACAACTGGGCGCTCACGACGGGCGCTCACAATAGGCGCTCACAACAGGCGCTCACAACAGGCTGACTGTGCTGCACTCTTCTGCTGCAGGTTACCCCAGGTGTGCGGCGGGACGTCCCAGACTCAGACAGAGGTGCATTCCCAACATTGTTGTGTAATGGCTCATGTTCAGAGCTGAGACGTGGATCATTAAACCTGATTGAGCCTCTCATTACTCTCCATGTGTAATAAGCAGTGTCTGGGTCTGATGTTGTGAAACACTGATGCGACTGGAGGTGCAGAGGAAGAGGCCAGAGGACCTCATTGTGTCTAACACTGGAGGTGCAGAGGAAGAGGCCAGAGGACCTGATTGTGTCTGACACTGGAGGCGCAGAGGAAGGGGCCAGAGGACCTCATTGTGTCTGACACTGGAGGTGCAGAGGAAGAGGCCAGAGGACCTCATTGTGTCTGACACTGGAGGTGCAGAGGAAGAGGCCAGAGGACCTCATTGTGTCTGACACTGGAGGCGCAGAGGAAGAGGCCAGAGGACCTCATTGTGTCTGACACTGGAGGCGCAGAGGAAGAGGCCAGAGGACCTCATTGTGTCTGACACTGGAGGCGCAGAGGAAGAGGCCAGAGGACCTCATTGTGTCTGACACTGGAGGTGCAGAGGAAGAGGCCAGAGGACCTCATTGTGTCTGACACTGGAGGCGCAGAGGAAGAGGCCAGAGGACCTCATTGTGTCTGACACTGGAGGCGCAGAGGAAGAGGCCAGAGGACCTCATTGTGTCTGACACTGGAGGCGCAGAGGAAGAGGCCAGAGGACCTCATTGTGTCTGGCACTGGAGGCGCAGAGGAAGAGGCCAGGGGACATAGAATAATGGCCCTTGGCTCCACTGGGTCATTCTCTCTTTCCCATTTGTTTTCAGTTATTAAGGTGGAGAACCCTGCGGTGGAGAACCCTGCGGTGGAGAACCCTGCGGTGGAGAACCCTGTGGTGGAGAACCCTGCGGTGGAGAACCCTGCGGTGGAGAACCCTGCGGTGGAGAACCCTGGTCGCCCCTAATGAGAACAAACGGGAGAAAATAAATGAATGAACAAATGAATATTGAGTAGAGTTATTAGATGATAAAGTATTGATATCATTTACATATTGTTCCCTTGAAAGTTCTGCTTCATAAACCTTGATCATTTCAGTCAGAGGTCATAAAGGTCAAATCAAATCAAATCAATTTATTTTTGTAAGGCCCAAAATCACAACAACAGTTGCCTCTGAGTGCCACAGGGAGAAATGAATCAACAATGTCTGTGGTGGCGATGAAGTCAGACAATATCTGTGGTGGCGATGAAGTCAGACAATGTCTGTGGTGGCGAGGGACGATGTCCCAGGGTCCTCTGTCCTTAGACTCTCCTTCTCGGCCAGGAAAAACTACAAAAAAAACCTCTTTGGGAAAAAAGCGTAGAAACCTGGAGGAGTTCCAGTGAAGGAGAGATCCGACTCTCACAGACGGACAGACGGACACGAGGAGACTGGAGCTGGACCCACTCTTCAGGCAGAAGAGGGACCGTCTGAGTCGAGCTGGACCCACTCTTCAGGCAGAAGAGGGACCGTCTGAGTCGAGCTGGACCCACTCTTCAGGCAGAAGAGGGACCGTCGGAGGCGAGCTGGACCCACTCTTCAGGCAGACGAGGGACCGTCGGAGGCGAGCTGGACCCACTCTTCAGGCAGAAGAGGGACCGTCGGAGGCGAGCTGGACCCACTCTTCAGGCAGATGAGGGACCGACTGAGGCGAACTGGAGCCACTCTTCAGGCAGACGAGGGACCGACTGAGGCGAACTGGAGCCACTCTTCAGGCAGATGAGGGACCGTCGGAGGCGAGCTGGACCCACTCTTCAGGCAGACGAGGGACCGACTGAGGCGAACTGGAGCCACTCTTCAGGCAGATGAGGGACCGTCCACACAGGGCAGGGACCACTTCACCAGGGGAGGGGCATCTGGGTCCACAGGTCCTCAGAAGTGAGAGAAAGAAAAGAAGGCGGTGAACAGTTTGCAAGTGGAATCAAAAAATAAATATTGTTTGATAGCATAAGTAGTCAGAAGAAGAGGATAGTGCTCAAGCTGTCATGCTTCCCCCAGCATAGTTACTCCTAGGGCAGCGTAGCTGAAGCTGTGGGTTTATCTTTATGTTCCTAACTACTCTGACCATAAGCGATTTCGAAGAGGAACGTTTTAAGCCTGGACTTAAGGTCATGACTCTTTATTTGTAAAAAGCTATAAAAGCTTCTCTTTCATCTCCTCAAATCTTTTCATGTGATTCTCTTTTACATCTGGTGAAAAACCTTTAGACCTTTTGTCCTCCAGACCTTTTGTCCTCCAGACCTTTTGTCCTCCAGACCTTTTGTCCTCCAGAGCTTGAGTCTCAGGTCAGGTCTATTTGGTACAAAACCTTTGGTCATAAAACTTTACCAGTTTAAGATTGTAACATATGTGTTTAGTTTGTTCTGAGCAGCTCCTTCCATGTCGTAAGAACAGATTTGAGCCGGGGATTCTTCACTTCCTCCGTCAGACTCTGTACAGGAACCCCCTGCACCACATGACTCTCAGTATAAGACCTGTACAGGAACCTCAGGCACCACATGACTCTCAGTATAAGACCTGTACAGGAACCCCCTGCACCACATGACTCTCAGTATAAGACCTGTACAGGAACCTCAGGCACCACATGACTCTCAGTATAAGACCTGTACAGGAACCCCCTGCACCACATGACTCTCAGTATAAGACATGTACAGGAACCCCCGGCACCACATTACTCTCAGTATAAGACCTGTAAAGGAACCCCCGGCACCACATGACTCTCAGTATAGGACCTGTACAGGAACCCCCGGCACCACATGACTCTCAGTATAAGACCTGTACAGGAACCCCCGGCACCACATGACTCAGTATAGGACCTGCACAGGAACCCCCGGCACCACATGACTCTCAGTATAAGACCTGTACAGGAACCTCAGGCACCACATGACTCTCAATATGAGACCTGTACAGGAACCCCCGGCACCACATGACTCTCAATATGAGACCTGTACAGGAACCCCCGGCACCACATGACTCTCAGTATTAGACCTGTACAGGAACCCCCGGCACCACATGACTCTCAGTATAAGACCTGTACAGGAACCCCCTGCACCACATGACTCTCAGTATAAGACCTGTAAAGGAACCCCCGGCACCACATTACTCTCAGTATAAGACCTGTACAGGAACCCCCGGCACCACATGACTCTCAGTATAGGACCTGTACAGGAACCCCCGGCACCACATGACTCTCAGTATAAGACCTGTACAGGAACCCCCGGCACCACATTACTCAGTATAGGACCTGTACAGGAACCCCCGGCACCACATGACTCTCAGTATAAGACCTGTACAGGAACCTCAGGCACCACATGACTCTCAATATGAGACCTGTACAGGAACCTCAGGCACCACATTACTCTCAGTATAAAACCTGTACAGGAACCCCCGGCACCACATGACTCTCAGTATTAGACCTGTACAGGAACCCCCGGCACCACATGACTCTCAGTATAAGACCTGTACAGGAACTCCCTGCACCACATGACTCTCAGTATAATACCTGTACAGGAACCCCCGGCACCACATGACTCTCAGTATAAGACCTGTACAGGAACCCCCGGCACCACATGACTCTCAGTATAAGACCTGTACAGGAACCCCCGGCACCACATGACTCTCAGTATAAGACCTGTACAGGAACCCCCGGCACCACATGACTCTCAGTATAAGACCTGTACAGGAACCCCCGGCACCACATGACTCTCAGTATAAGACCTGTACAGGAACCCCCGGCACCACATGACTCTCAGTATAAGACCTGTACAGGAACCCCCGGCACCACATGACTCTCAGTATAAGACCTGTACAGGAACCCCCGGCACCACATGACTCTCAGTATAAGACCTGTACAGGAACCCCGGAGATTATTGTGGAGAAAAGAGATTCCATTTAAAAGAGGCGCCAGGAGAAAAATATCTCTTTTTGTATATTTAATTTGTTTCCAGAAATTGGACCAATATCATGAAATAATTGCATCCCATTGGGAACGGACATTTTTTCTTTTGTCTAATACAGTCAAACATCATCTGCGCAGAAGGATATTTTATGTTCTTTCCCCTCAATTGAGACGCTATAAATTGTTTCTGATCGTCTAATATATATCGGAGCCAAGTTCAAAGCAAACAACAGGGACCAAGCACAGCCCTGTCTCACCCCTCTGTATCTATCTTTACCTCCACTTCCTTTGTGCAGTTATCTCCTGCGCTGCAGAAGAGCTCGCTCAGGTGTAGCATGGCTCTGAGGAGGACGGCGCTGCAGAAGAGCTCGCTCAGGTGAAAAGATGGAGTCTCCCCGGGTGAACTCGTGATATAGACGGATAAATCCATTCGACTGCAGCCGGACAGACACGATCAGGCTGAGCACATCATCCCGAACGTCCAGGAAAGTGCTTATAATATAAGAACGACACTTTGACTAGTTTGTCAAGAGGAAAATTGGAAAATGTTGCATAGTTGAATGCCACGCCCTGCTGCCACGCCCTGCTGCCACGCCCTGCCGCCACGCCCTGCTGCCACGCCCTGCTGCCACGCCCCGCTGCCAGCCCTGCTGCACACATGTGTGACTGGACGACTCCAGACGTATTTATGCCGTTTAGATTTTAAAGGAATTGTGCACTTTTTGAAAGAAGCGTGAGAATTTCAGGACAGGATCATTACATCCCTAAGGTAAATATTTGATGTGGAAGCTCTCTGGATCTGACCTGTGACGGCCTGGAAACAGGATTTTCTGAATTGGCCGCCAGCAAATGAACCATATATAGTTATTTCACTTGTAGGACACATAGGAACATGAACTTGGTGCATAAACATAAGTTTTGAGGTACTGTGAGTCTACTGGCATATAATACAAGGTCCCAAGTACGTCAGCCATCTTGATTTTTCAAAATGGCCGACACCAAATAGACAAAACTACACATTTCAGCATATAGAGAAGATAGAAGCATGATTTTGGTGTCTAAACATTGGTTTTGGGGTATTGCGAGTCTACTGTCATATGCTAGAATGTCCCAAGTATGTCACCCATCTTGGATTTTCCAAATTGCTGCCTTTAAATGACAAAATCACTCATTTCAGCATGGAGATATGAGTGACCGTGTCACAGCATGAATCTTAAGGCAATTTAAGTTTCGATTGTGGCGCCCAGTGCCAGTAGATTCTGGGCGGGCTTGACACTGTTAAAGATCAGTAACTGTGAGACTGTGAGGGCAGCGGGTTTGGTGGATGAATTTGAAAGTTGTGTCTGGTTCTTTATGTTGGCACCATCCAATATCATGCTTATCAGTGCCATGAATGTTGGTGGAACTGCCTTAGCCTGGCACTCAGGCCCTCAGGATCAAATGAGCCATCAAAGGTGAACTTGGCTTCAAAGATTTCTGCAAGTATTGTTTTCGCTGTTCTCATCATATGTATGGCATCACTGTCATAGTCACAAGCTTTTTTCAGGGCTTCTCCAAGGTTCTCCTCAAATGTGATGAGTGTGTCTCCCATGTGTCTGTGACATAAGGCCTGGGACTGTCAAGAGAAGTCTGTTCTTAAGTCTAGTGATATGGATGCAGTTTTCCGCAGGGGCCCCCAACTGATTGAGACGAACCTTGTAGAGTTCTGCCAATTCTGCTAACCTGAACACTTGTGCACAATCCATATCCCTCCTTTCCTCCATAAAGGCCACAAGCTCAGCAAATGCAATTCCTTCCAGACAGGCATCTTCTTGTGTCCTGTTACATTGGTCTCCTGGTCCTATTATAGAGTTTGTTCAAACAGTTGTGGTGGTACTTAGCCTCCATGGCTGTCATGTCTCCAGGCACAAGATTTGGCCAAATGCTTTGTGTCGTTTAGTTGTGTGGCACACTGTCTAACATTTATATCTAACTGTTTAGTCATGAACTCATGGAAGCCTTCGGGTCACAGACAAAACACAAAGATTCTTCAACTTGTGGCATTGAGCCAATTGAAGAACGTGTGTATTTGCCTGATGTCTTCTGCTTTTCTGACTGCTCTTTCAGATTCCTATTTAGCATGCTTTGGACATCACCCTACATCTTTTGCGCCACACGACGACTCTAGTCTCTTTCCTTCATCTGGTCTCGTCAGATCAAGAGGCAATGGAAAGTTCTCTGCTTCTTTGCACAGGAGTAAATCTTTTGCAAGTGATACAAAGCCAGCACCAACTGGTTTGTGTGTGGACCGGATGGGACGTTGTATGTCTGGGTCATCACTTGATCCTTCTTGGCACAAAGCACAAATTTGGCTGTTTGGGCTCCTGTGGTAAAGAAGTATCTACAAGCGAAGGTCGTTTAGACATGTTCATGGTTTCTAGATAGTAAAGCAGAGAAGCAGATGTGTTAAGCGTTTCTAAAGTTTCTACTCTACATTTGACCACCATATATCAAAGCACCTCACATGCCCCTGAAGCAATATAAAATATGAGTTAGTGTGACCAATGCAGAGACAATGAATGACTTACAACTGCTTATTCCTGATAATAGGTAAATGGCTTTATACATGACTCACTCCTTATCATAAGGAATTTTGGGTGCACCATTATATTTGCATTGCCATATGCATATGCATATATAAAGGACAGGGCATTAATCAGTATTTGATAATTTTATACATTACAATTAAAGTGATTTTGTTATATTAAATACATAATCAATGACGAAAGTAATTGACACAGCAAATTACCAACAGAATATTATATGTGATTTAGCAAAGACACTATATAATTCTTCATCATTCTTATATAAACACAGAAATTAATAGCTTATAGATGTATTTTGCAGATAGTATGACTATTTTAGCAAAAGCAAGCATTACTTGACACATTTGGTGAATTCAAATGAGCTACCCATACCCAAAAGGCTGAGTTCAGAAACCATAATAATGCTTCTATCATGTCTACATGCTAAAAAATTGTATTTTGGTCATTTTTGAGGCAGCCATTTTGAAAATCCAAGATGGCAGACATACATGTAACATTCTAGTGCATGCTATAAGACTCACTGTACCTCAAAACCCACGTTTAGACATCAAAATCATGCTTCTATCTTCTCTATATGTTGAAATGTGAAGTTTTCTCACTTTGGTGTCGGCCATTTTGAAAATCAAAGATGGCTGACATACTTGGGACCTTGTATTTTACCCCAGTAGACTCACAGTACCTAAAAACCTATGTTTAGACACCAAGTTCATGATCCTGCAAGTGAAATAACTATGTATGGTTAATTTGCTGGCGGCCATTTCAGAAAATCCTGTTTCCAGGCCATCACGGGTCAGCTCCAGAGAGCTTCCATATCAAATATTCACCTTAGAGGTTTAAAGATCCTGTCCTGAAAGTCTCATGCTTCTTTCAAAAAGGGCACAATTTATCAGCTTAACCGCTCCACTATTTGGGAGATTTGACATCCAAAGTTGTGTTTATGCATTTTTAAATTGGACCAGACCTAGACTTGTGTTTTTGCTGCTGTTTCTGGCTGAGGCTCAGAAAGAAGCATCAGCTGTGTCTGGACAACAATGACCTGAGCAGAATGTCTGGACAACAATGACCTGAGCAGAATGTCTGGACAACAATGACCTGAGCAGAATGTCTGGACAACAATGACCTGAGCAGAATGTCTGGACAACAATGACCTGAGCAGAATGTCTGGACAGCAATGACTTGAGCAGAATGTCTGGACAACAATGACCTGAGCAGAATGTCTGGACAACAATGACCTGAGCAGAATGTCTGGACAACAATGACCTGAGCAGAATGTCTGGACAGCAATGACTTGAGCAGAATGTCTGGACAGCAATGACCTGAGCAGAATGTCTGGACAACAATGACGACCACAGTTTGGGTTCGGCCGCTCAATTTTGCATCTTGTAAATAAATAAAGTCTGGATTTGTCATTGCGGCTCAGAGGAAGTGAGAGGAGGGAAACAGATGTGGTCCAAGAAGTGTATAAAGTATAAATGGGACATGTAGAAGTGTATAAAGTATAAATGGGACATGTAGAAGTGTATAAAGTATAAATGGGACATGTAGAAGTGTATAAAGTATAAATGGGACATGTAGAAGTGTATAAAGTATAAATGGGACATGTAGAAGTGTATAAAGTATAAATGGGACATGTAGAAGTGTATAAAGTATAAATGGGACATGTAGAAGTGTATAAAGTATAAATGGGACATGTAGAAGTGTATAAAGTATAAATGGGACATGTAGAAGTGTATAAAGTATAAATGGGACATGTAGAAGTGTATAAAGTATAAATGGGACATGTAGAAGTGTATAAAGTATAAATGGGACATGTAGAAGTGTATAAAGTATAAATGGGACATGTAGAAGTGTATAAAGTATAAATGGGACATGTAGAAGTGTATTATTAGAACCATGATACTTTTCAGTTCGGCCGTGCAGAACCACCAAAGGGTTAAGGGCAAAGTGCTCGCTGGCTTCCAATCACTCACTGACGCCCTCCTCCCTCAGACACGCCCTCCTCCCTCAGACACGCCCTCCTCCCTCAGACACGCCCTCCTCTCTCAGACACGCCCTCCTCCCTCAGACACTCCCTAACGCCCTCCTCCCTCAGACATGCCCCGTCTTCAGACACGCCCCGTCCTCAGACACCCCCCGTCCTCAGACACGCCCCCCTCCCTCAGACACGCCCCCTCCTCAGACACGCCCCGTCCTCAGACACGCCCCGTCCTCAGACACGCCCCGTCCTCAGACACGGCCTCCTCCCTCAGACACGCCCCCTCCTCAGACACGCCCCGTCCTCAGACACGCCCTCCTCCCTCAGACACGCCCCCTCCTCAGACACGCCCCGTCCTCAGACGCGCCCCGTCCTCAGACACGCCCCCTGCAGACTCATTAGAAGCAGGAAAATGGAACATCATCGTTGAACATCGCATTAAATGGGGATGATGACCCTGTGAGTATCTCACAAATACTTTCCCCATCTCATGCACAACCCTGGTCACACCATGACCAGGGGCCCACACCATGACCAGGGACCCACACAATGACCAGGGGCCCACACCATGACCAGGGGCCCACACCATGACCAGGGACCCACACCATGACCAGGGACCCACACCATGACCAGGGACCTACACCATGACCAGGGGCCCACACCATGACCAGGGACCCACACCATGACCAGGGACCCACACCATGACCAGGGGCCCACACCATGATCAGGGGACGAAGGCAGTTTATGATATTTGAAAAACATTATTTTTGCATTGGACCTCTTCGTCGCCCCGCAGTGACCTCTCCGTCGCCCCGCAGTGACCTCTTCGTCGCCCCGCAGTGACCTCTTCGTCCGCCCCGCAGTGGCGTCTTCGTCCGCCCCGCAGTGACCTCTTCGTCCGCCCCGCAGTGACCTCTTCGTCCACCCCGCAGTGACCTCTTCGTCCGCCCCGCAGTGACCTCTTTGTCGCCCCGCAGTGACCTTTTCGTCCGCCACGCAGTGACCTCTTCGTCCGCCACGCAGTGACCTCTTCGGCGCCCCGCAGTGACCTCTTCGTCCGCTCCGCAGTGACCTCTTGTTGGCAGAAAGTGGTCGCCGTGCAACAGTCAAACCTGCCTCCAGGTCACATTCATTTCATAAGCATTTGTTATTTACTCAACCACATTGAGTCCATTGTTCTGACAAATATTAAACACAAAGATGCAACAAGCCCTATGGTCGGATCTGTGGAGAGGCGAGCCGTAAAAATGCATGTTTGATAAATGTATGATAGAAACGTTTAAGACCGTTTAGTGGGACATTGGAGGCAGAGTTCTGCCAGAAAGGTTTCAACAGAAAGTGTCACGTCTGGTGATGTAGTTTGTCTTGTTTCATACACAGGTTTTCTGTCTCTGCTCCTCTTGGTTTCCCCCCTCCCTTCTTCTTCTCCTCTCTGGTTACCGCCCCCTTGTCTCTCTGGTTACCGCCCCCTTGTCTCTCTGGTTACCGCCCCCTTGTCTCTCTGGTTACCGCCCCTTTGTCTCTCTGGTTCCCGCCCCCTTGTCTCTGCTCATCACAGGCTCGCCTCACCTGTGCGTGGGTCCACAGCTGTATCTGCTTGTTTGTCACTAGGTGTGGCATGTTAGATGTGTATTTTCTCTGCCTCGGGGCCAGATTGTCTGCGTTACCTGGTCGGCCCCGGCTATCAAGCGGGTGATAATTTTGGACTCTGACTCTGTTTTTTGCCTTATCCTCGTGATCCCGTTTTGCTGTCATCGACCTTGGACGTCTTGATTCCCCTTTGGCCGATCCTCCGACAACGCTGTTTGCCTGTGCACCGAACCTGGAGCGGACCTGACGACGCCTGTCGTCTGCCTCTGGCACTGCCACCGCTGGAAGGACCTTTTTGTTATTGTCAATCTTAACCAAAAGACTTTGTACTTTTCTGTTCTGTGCTGTTAAAGACTGTTTAACCTTGGCCTGTTTCCAGCCCTGTAATTGGCTCCGTTCTGCTGTACGTGACATAAAGGAACTGCTGAAGACCCCAACACCACCAGATCAAGTTTGAGAAGGTGAAAAACACTGATTTTGTTCAATATAATAAGAATGGAGCTTTTGGACTCACCTGCTCCCCCTGACGTTGAGGACATACACAGAGAGTCAGATGTGAGACGGATGTGTCACATCTATTCTATTCTAAAGCTCATAAAGTGCAGATGACAGGAGCACCCACTCCTTTCCATGATCCATGTGCAGATGACAGGAGCACCCACTCCTTTCCATGATCCATGTGCAGATGACAGGAGCACCCACTCTTTTTCATGATCCATGTGCAGATGACAGGAGCACCCACTCCTTTCCATGTTTCATGTGCAGATGACAGGAGCATCCACTCCTTTCCATGATCCATGTGCAGATGACAGGAGCACCCACTCTTTTCCATGATCCATGTGCAGATGACAGGAGCACCCACTCTTTTTCATGATCCATGTGCAGATGACAGGAGCACCCACTCCTTTCCATGATCCATGTGCAGATGACAGGAGCACCCACTCCTTTCCATGATCCATGTGCAGATGACAGGAGCACCCACTCCTTTCCATGATCCATGTGCAGATGACAGGAGCACCCACTCTTTTCCATGATCCATGTGCAGATGACAGGAGCACCCACTCTTTTTCATGATCCATGTGCAGATGACAGGAGCACCCACTCCTTTCCATGATCCATGTGCAGATGACAGGAGCACCCACTCCTTTCCATGTTTCATGTGCAGATGACAGGAGCACCCACTCCTTTCCATGATCCATGTGCAGATGACAGGAGCACCCACTCTTTTCCATGATCCATGTGCAGATGACAGGAGCACCCACTCTTTTTAATGATCCATGTGCAGATGACAGGAGCACCCACTCCTTTCCATGATCCATGTGCAGATGACAGGAGCACCCACTCCTTTCCATGATCCATGTGCAGATGACAGGAGCACCCACTCCTTTCCATGATCCCTGTGCAGATGACAGGAGCACCCACTCCTTTCCATGTTCCATGTGCATATGACAGGAGCACCCACTCCTTTCCATGTTCCATGTGCAGATGACAGGAGCACCCACTCCTTTCCATGTTCCATGTGTCTGTACAATAACACCACACAAACACAATAAAGCTTTTATTTGCACAAACGCTGAGGTCTGACATTCAGATTATTTAAAGGAGAATTAGGAAAAATCTTATTGAGGAATAACAAAGTTTATATTTTTTAATTCTCTTCATGCAAAAGGAGGTCATTTAGGCTGTGCATCGACCCTATCGACCCTATCGACCCTATCGACCCTATCGACCCTATCGACCCTATCGACCCTATCGACCCTATCGACCCTATCGACCCTATCGACCCTATCGACCCTATCGACCCTATCGATGTGCCATATAGTGACCCTGATCCACCAGGCTGGAACACTTAGGAACACTAAGGAGCGCTTTAGGAGCGCTTTGGAACACTTAGGAGCGTATTAAACTCTTAGGAGCGCTTTGGAACACTTAGGAGCGCTTTAGGAGCGCTTTGAACACTTAAGAGCGCTTTAAGAGCGCTTTGGAACACTTAAGAGCGCTTTAAGAGCGCTGTGGAACACTTAGGAGCGCTTTGGAACACTTAGGAGAGCTTTAGAAGCGCTTTGGAACACTAAGGAGCGCTTTAGGGGTGCTTTGAACACTTAGGAGTGCTTTAGGAGCGCTTTAGGAGGGCTTTGAACACTTAGGAGCGCTTTGAACACTTAGGAGCGCTTTGGAACACTTAGGAACACTAAGGAGCGCTTTAGGAGCGCTTTAAACGCTTAGGAGCGCTTTGAAAACTTAGGAGCGCTTTGGAACACTTAGGAGTGCTTTGAACACTTAGGAGTGCTTTAGGAGCGCTTTAGGAGCGCTTTAAACGCTTAGGAGCGCTTTGAAAACTTAGGAGCGCTTTGGAACACTTAGGAGCGCTTTGAACACTTAGGAGCGCTTTAGAAGCGCTTTGGAACACTAAGGAGCGCTTTAGGGGTGCTTTGAACACTTAGGAGTGCTTTAGGAGTGCTTTAGGAGCGCTTTAGGAGCGCTTTGAACACTTAGGAGCGCTTTGAACACTTAGGAGCGCTTTGGAACACTTAGGAGCGCTTTGGAACACTTAGGAGCGCTTTGGAACACTTAGGAGCGCTTTAGAAGCGCTTTGGAACACTAAGGAGTGCTGTAGGGGTGCTTTGAACACATAAAAGCGCTTTAAGAGCGCTTTGGAACACTTAAGAGCGCTTTAAGAGCGCTTTAAGAGCGCTTTAAGAGCGCTTTGGAACACTTAGGAGCGCTTTGGAACACTTAGGAGCGCTTTAGGGGTGCTTTGAACACTTAGGAGTGCTTTGAACACTTAGCGCTTTGAACACTTAGGAGCGCTTTGGAAGACTTAGGAGCGCTTTAGGAGCGCTTTAGGAGCGCTTTGGAACACTTAGGAGCGCTTTAGGAGCGCTTTAAACACTTAGGAGCGCTTTGAACACTTTGGAGAGCTTTGGAACACTTAGGAGCGCTTTGGAACACTTAGGAGAGCTTTAGAAGCGCTTTGGAACACTAAGGAGCGCTTTAGGGGTGCTTTGAACACTTAGGAGTGCTTTAGGAGCGCTTTAGGAGCGCTTTGAACACTTAGGAGCGCTTTGAACACTTAGGAGCGCTTTGGAACACTTAGGAACACTAAGGAGCGCTTTAGGAGCGCTTTAAACGCTTAGGAGCGCTTTGAAAACTTAGGAGCGCTTTGGAACACTTAGGAGCGCTTTGAACACTTAGGAGTGCTTTAGGAGCGCTTTAGGAGCGCTTTAAACGCTTAGGAGCGCTTTGAAAACTTAGGAGCGCTTTGGAACACTTAGGAGCGCTTTGAACACTTAGGAGCGCTTTAGAAGCGCTTTGGAACACTAAGGAGCGCTTTAGGGGTGCTTTGAACACTTAGGAGTGCTTTAGGAGTGCTTTAGGAGCGCTTTAGGAGCGCTTTGAACACTTAGGAGCGCTTTGAACACTTAGGAGCGCTTTGGAACACTTAGGAGCGCTTTGAACACTTAGGAGCGCTTTGGAACGATTTGGAACACTTAGGAGCGCTTTAGGAGCGCTTTAGGAGCGCTTTGGAACACTTAGGAGCGCTTTAGGAGCGCTTTAAACGCTTAGGAGCGCTTTGAACACTTTGGAGCGCTTTGAACACTTAGGAGCGCTTTAGGAGCGCTTTGGAACACTTAGGAGCGCTTTGGAACACTTAGGAGCGCTTTGGAACACTTAGGAGCGCTTTAGAAGCGCTTTGGAACACTAAGGAGTGCTGTAGGGGTGCTTTGAACACATAAAAGCGCTTTAAGAGCGCTTTGGAACACTTAAGAGCGCTTTAAGAGCGCTTTAAGAGCGCTTTGGAACACTTAGGAGCGCTTTGGAACACTTAGGAGCGCTTTAGGGGTGCTTTGAACACTTAGGAGTGCTTTGAACACTTAGGAGCGCTTTGAACACTTAGGAGCGCTTTGGAAGACTTAGGAGCGCTTTAGGAGCGCTTTAGGAGCGCTTTGGAACACTTAGGAGCGCTTTAGGAGCGCTTTAAACACTTAGGAGCGCTTTGAACACTTTGGAGAGCTTTGGAACACTTAGGAGCGCTTTGGAACACTTAGGAGAGCTTTAGAAGCGCTTTGGAACACTAAGGAGCGCTTTAGGGGTGCTTTGAACACTTAGGAGTGCTTTAGGAGCGCTTTAGGAGCGCTTTGAACACTTAGGAGCGCTTTGAACACTTAGGAGCGCTTTGGAACACTTAGGAACACTAAGGAGCGCTTTAGGAGCGCTTTAAACGCTTAGGAGCGCTTTGAAAACTTAGGAGCGCTTTGGAACACTTAGGAGCGCTTTGAACACTTAGGAGTGCTTTAGGAGCGCTTTAGGAGCGCTTTAAACGCTTAGGAGCGCTTTGAAAACTTAGGAGCGCTTTGGAACACTTAGGAGCGCTTTGAACACTTAGGAGCGCTTTAGAAGCGCTTTGGAACACTAAGGAGCGCTTTAGGGGTGCTTTGAACACTTAGGAGTGCTTTAGGAGTGCTTTAGGAGCGCTTTAGGAGCGCTTTGAACACTTAGGAGCGCTTTGAACACTTAGGAGCGCTTTGGAACACTTAGGAGCGCTTTGAACACTTAGGAGCGCTTTGGAACGATTTGGAACACTTAGGAGCGCTTTAGGAGCGCTTTAGGAGTGCTTTGGAACACTAAGGAGCGCTTTAGGAGCGCTTTAAACGCTTAGGAGCGCTTTGAAAACTTAGGAGCGCTTTGGAACACTTAGGAGCGCTTTGAACACTTAGGAGTGCTTTAGGAGCGCTTTAGGAGCGCTTTAAACGCTTAGGAGCGCTTTGAAAACTTAGGAGCGCTTTGGAACACTTAGGAGCGCTTTGAACACTTAGGAGCGCTTTAGAAGCGCTTTGGAACACTAAGGAGCGCTTTAGGGGTGCTTTGAACACTTAGGAGTGCTTTAGGAGTGCTTTAGGAGCGCTTTAGGAGCGCTTTGAACACTTAGGAGCGCTTTGAACACTTAGGAGCGCTTTGGAACACTTAGGAGCGCTTTGGAACACTTAGGAGCGCTTTAGAAGCGCTTTGGAACACTAAGGAGTGCTGTAGGGGTGCTTTGAACACATAAAAGCGCTTTAAGAGCGCTTTGGAACACTTAAGAGCGCTTTAAGAGCGCTTTAAGAGCGCTTTGGAACACTTAGGAGCGCTTTGGAACACTTAGGAGCGCTTTAGGGGTGCTTTGAACACTTAGGAGTGCTTTGAACACTTAGGAGCGCTTTGAACACTTAGGAGCGCTTTGGAAGACTTAGGAGCGCTTTAGGAGCGCTTTAGGAGCGCTTTGGAACACTTAGGAGCGCTTTAGGAGCGCTTTAAACACTTAGGAGCGCTTTGAACACTTTGGAGAGCTTTGGAACACTTAGGAGCGCTTTGGAACACTTAGGAGAGCTTTAGAAGCGCTTTGGAACACTAAGGAGCGCTTTAGGGGTGCTTTGAACACTTAGGAGTGCTTTAGGAGCGCTTTAGGAGCGCTTTGAACACTTAGGAGCGCTTTGAACACTTAGGAGCGCTTTGGAACACTTAGGAACACTAAGGAGCGCTTTAGGAGCGCTTTAAACGCTTAGGAGCGCTTTGAAAACTTAGGAGCGCTTTGGAACACTTAGGAGCGCTTTGAACACTTAGGAGTGCTTTAGGAGCGCTTTAGGAGCGCTTTAAACGCTTAGGAGCGCTTTGAAAACTTAGGAGCGCTTTGGAACACTTAGGAGCGCTTTGAACACTTAGGAGCGCTTTAGAAGCGCTTTGGAACACTAAGGAGCGCTTTAGGGGTGCTTTGAACACTTAGGAGTGCTTTAGGAGTGCTTTAGGAGCGCTTTAGGAGCGCTTTGAACACTTAGGAGCGCTTTGAACACTTAGGAGCGCTTTGGAACACTTAGGAGCGCTTTGAACACTTAGGAGCGCTTTGGAACGATTTGGAACACTTAGGAGCGCTTTAGGAGCGCTTTAGGAGTGCTTTGGAACACTTAGGAGCGCTTTAGGAGCGCTTTAAACGCTTAGGAGCGCTTTGAACACTTTGGAGCGCTTTGAACACTTAGGAGCGCTTTAGGAGCGCTTTGGAACACTTAGGAGCGCTTTGGAACACTTAGGAGCGCTTTAGAAGCGCTTTGGAACACTAAGGAGTGCTGTAGGGGTGCTTTGAACACATAAAAGCGCTTTAAGAGCGCTTTGGAACACTTAAGAGCGCTTTAAGAGCGCTTTGGAACACTTAGGAGCGCTTTGGAACACTTAGGAGCGCTTTAGGGGTGCTTTGAACACTTAGGAGTGCTTTGAACACTTAGGAGCGCTTTGAACACTTAGGAGCGCTTTGGAAGACTTAGGAGCGCTTTAGGAGCGCTTTAGGAGCGCTTTGGAACACTTAGGAGCGCTTTAGGAGCGCTTTAAACACTTAGGAGCGCTTTGAACACTTTGGAGAGCTTTGAACACTTAGGAGCGCTTTGGAACACTTAGGAGCGCTTTAGGAGCGCTTTGGAACACTTAGGAGCGCTTTGGAACACTTAGGAGCGCTTTGAACACTTTGGAGCGCTTTGAACACTTAGGAGCGCTTTGGAACACTTAGGAGCGCTTTAGGAGCGCTTTGGAACACTTAGGAGCGCTTTGGAACACTTAGGAGCGCTTTAGAAGCGCTTTGGAACACTAAGGAGCGCTTTAAAGGTGCTTTGAAAACTTAGGAGTGCTTTAGGAGTGCTTTAGGAGCGCTTTAGGAGCGCTTTGAACACTTAGGAGCGCTTTGAACACTTAGGAGCGCTTTGGAACACTTAGGAGCGCTTTGAACACTTAGGAGCGCTTTGGAACGATTTGGAACACTTAGGAGCGCTTTAGGAGCGCTTTAGGAGCGCTTTAGGAGCGCTTTGGAACACTTAGGAGCGCTTTAGGAGCGCTTTAGGAGCGCTTTAGGAGCGCTTTAAACGCTTAGGAGCGCTTTGAACACTTTGGAGCGCTTTGAACACTTAGGAGCGCTTTGGAACACTTAGGAGCGCTTTAGGAGCGCTTTGGAACACTTAGGAGCGCTTTGGAACACTTAGGAGCGCTTTGGAACACTTAGGAGCGCTTTAGAAGCGCTTTGGAACACTAAGGAGTGCTTTAGGGGTGCTTTGAACACATAAGAGCGCTTTAAGAGCGCTTTGGAACACTTAAGAGCGCTTTAAGAGCGCTTTAAGAGCGCTTTGGAACACTTAGGAGCGCTTTGGAACACTTAGGAGCGCTTTAGAAGCGCTTTGGAACACTAAGGAGCGCTTTAGGGGTGCTTTGAACACTTAGGAGTGCTTTAGGAGCGCTTTAGGAGCGCTTTGGAACACTTAGGAGCGCTTTGAACACTTAGGAGCGCTTTGGAACACCTAGGAGTGCTTTGAACACTTAGGAGTGCTTTAGGAGCGCTTTAGGAGCGCTTTAAACGCTTAGGAGCGCTTTGAAAACTTAGGAGCGCTTTGGAACACTTAGGAGCGCTTTGAACACTTAGGAGCGCTTTAGAAGCGCTTTGGAACACTAAGGAGCGCTTTAGGGGTGCTTTGAACACTTAGGAGTGCTTTAGGAGTGCTTTAGGAGCGCTTTAGGAGCGCTTTGAACACTTAGGAGCGCTTTGAACACTTAGGAGCGCTTTGGAACACTTAGGAGCGCTTTGAACACTTAGGAGCGCTTTGGAACGATTTGGAACACTTAGGAGCGCTTTAGGAGCGCTTTAGGAGCGCTTTGGAACACTTAGGAGCGCTTTAGGAGCGCTTTAAACGCTTAGGAGCGCTTTGAACACTTTGGAGCGCTTTGAACACTTAGGAGCGCTTTGGAACACTTAGGAGCGCTTTGGAACACTTAGGAGCGCTT
Organism: Eucyclogobius newberryi; assembly: GCF_026437365.1. NCBI lineage: Eukaryota > Metazoa > Chordata > Actinopteri > Gobiiformes > Gobiidae > Eucyclogobius > Eucyclogobius newberryi. The sequence continues at coordinate 247,866 of NW_027315834.1, forward strand.
TGGAACACTTAGGAGCGCTTTAGAAGCGCTTTGGAACACTAAGGAGTGCTGTAGGGGTGCTTTGAACACATAAAAGCGCTTTAAGAGCGCTTTGGAACACTTAAGAGCGCTTTAAGAGCGCTTTAAGAGCGCTTTGGAACACTTAGGAGCGCTTTGGAACACTTAGGAGCGCTTTAGGGGTGCTTTGAACACTTAGGAGTGCTTTGAACACTTAGGAGCGCTTTGAACACTTAGGAGCGCTTTGGAAGACTTAGGAGCGCTTTAGGAGCGCTTTAGGAGCGCTTTGGAACACTTAGGAGCGCTTTAGGAGCGCTTTAAACACTTAGGAGCGCTTTGAACACTTTGGAGAGCTTTGGAACACTTGGGAGCGCTTTGGAACACTTAGGAGAGCTTTAGAAGCGCTTTGGAACACTAAGGAGCGCTTTAGGGGTGCTTTGAACACTTAGGAGTGCTTTAGGAGCGCTTTAGGAGCGCTTTGAACACTTAGGAGCGCTTTGAACACTTAGGAGCGCTTTGGAACACTTAGGAACACTAAGGAGCGCTTTAGGAGCGCTTTAAACGCTTAGGAGCGCTTTGAAAACTTAGGAGCGCTTTGGAACACTTAGGAGCGCTTTGAACACTTAGGAGTGCTTTAGGAGCGCTTTAGGAGCGCTTTAAACGCTTAGGAGCGCTTTGAAAACTTAGGAGCGCTTTGGAACACTTAGGAGCGCTTTGAACACTTAGGAGCGCTTTAGAAGCGCTTTGGGACACTAAGGAGCGCTTTAGGGGTGCTTTGAACACTTAGGAGTGCTTTAGGAGTGCTTTAGGAGCGCTTTAGGAGCGCTTTGAACACTTAGGAGCGCTTTGAACACTTAGGAGCGCTTTGGAACACTTAGGAGCGCTTTGAACACTTAGGAGCGCTTTGGAACGATTTGGAACACTTAGGAGCGCTTTAGGAGCGCTTTAGGAGTGCTTTGGAACACTTAGGAGCGCTTTAGGAGCGCTTTAAACGCTTAGGAGCGCTTTGAACACTTTGGAGCGCTTTGAACACTTAGGAGCGCTTTAGGAGCGCTTTGGAACACTTAGGAGCGCTTTGGAACACTTAGGAGCGCTTTGGAACACTTAGGAGCGCTTTAGAAGCGCTTTGGAACACTAAGGAGTGCTGTAGGGGTGCTTTGAACACATAAAAGCGCTTTAAGAGCGCTTTGGAACACTTAAGAGCGCTTTAAGAGCGCTTTGGAACACTTAGGAGCGCTTTGGAACACTTAGGAGCGCTTTAGGGGTGCTTTGAACACTTAGGAGTGCTTTGAACACTTAGGAGCGCTTTGAACACTTAGGAGCGCTTTAGGGGTGCTTTGAACACTTAGGAGTGCTTTGGAACACTTAGGAGCGCTTTAGGAGCGCTTTAAACGCTTAGGAGCGCTTTGAACACTTTGGAGCGCTTTGAACACTTAGGAGCGCTTTAGGAGCGCTTTGGAACACTTAGGAGCGCTTTGGAACACTTAGGAGCGCTTTGGAACACTTAGGAGCGCTTTAGAAGCGCTTTGGAACACTAAGGAGTGCTGTAGGGGTGCTTTGAACACATAAAAGCGCTTTAAGAGCGCTTTGGAACACTTAAGAGCGCTTTAAGAGCGCTTTGGAACACTTAGGAGCGCTTTGGAACACTTAGGAGCGCTTTAGGGGTGCTTTGAACACTTAGGAGTGCTTTGAACACTTAGGAGCGCTTTGAACACTTAGGAGCGCTTTGGAAGACTTAGGAGCGCTTTAGGAGCGCTTCAGGAGCGCTTTGGAACACTTAGGAGCGCTTTAGGAGCGCTTTAAACACTTAGGAGCGCTTTGAACACTTTGGAGAGCTTTGAACACTTAGGAGCGCTTTGGAACACTTAGGAGCGCTTTAGGAGCGCTTTGGAACACTTAGGAGCGCTTTGGAACACTTAGGAGCGCTTTGAACACTTTGGAGCGCTTTGAACACTTAGGAGCGCTTTGGAACACTTAGGAGCGCTTTAGGAGCGCTTTGGAACACTTAGGAGCGCTTTGGAACACTTAGGAGCGCTTTAGAAGCGCTTTGGAACACTAAGGAGCGCTTTAAAGGTGCTTTGAAAACTTAGGAGTGCTTTAGGAGTGCTTTAGGAGCGCTTTAGGAGCGCTTTGAACACTTAGGAGCGCTTTGAACACTTAGGAGCGCTTTGGAACACTTAGGAGCGCTTTGAACACTTAGGAGCGCTTTGGAACGATTTGGAACACTTAGGAGCGCTTTAGGAGCGCTTTAGGAGCGCTTTAGGAGCGCTTTGGAACACTTAGGAGCGCTTTAGGAGCGCTTTAGGAGCGCTTTAGGAGCGCTTTAAACGCTTAGGAGCGCTTTGAACACTTTGGAGCGCTTTGAACACTTAGGAGCGCTTTGGAACACTTAGGAGCGCTTTAGGAGCGCTTTGGAACACTTAGGAGCGCTTTGGAACACTTAGGAGCGCTTTGGAACACTTAGGAGCGCTTTAGAAGCGCTTTGGAACACTAAGGAGTGCTTTAGGGGTGCTTTGAACACATAAGAGCGCTTTAAGAGCGCTTTGGAACACTTAAGAGCGCTTTAAGAGCGCTTTAAGAGCGCTTTGGAACACTTAGGAGCGCTTTGGAACACTTAGGAGCGCTTTAGAAGCGCTTTGGAACACTAAGGAGCGCTTTAGGGGTGCTTTGAACACTTAGGAGTGCTTTAGGAGCGCTTTAGGAGCGCTTTGGAACACTTAGGAGCGCTTTGAACACTTAGGAGCGCTTTGGAACACCTAGGAGTGCTTTGAACACTTAGGAGTGCTTTAGGAGCGCTTTAGGAGCGCTTTAAACGCTTAGGAGCGCTTTGAAAACTTAGGAGCGCTTTGGAACACTTAGGAGCGCTTTGAACACTTAGGAGCGCTTTTGAAGCGCTTTGGAACACTAAGGAGCGCTTTAGGGGTGCTTTGAACACTTAGGAGTGCTTTAGGAGTGCTTTAGGAGCGCTTTAGGAGCGCTTTGAACACTTAGGAGCGCTTTGAACACTTAGGAGCGCTTTGGAACACTTAGGAGCGCTTTGAACACTTAGGAGCGCTTTGGAACGATTTGGAACACTTAGGAGCGCTTTAGGAGCGCTTTAGGAGCGCTTTGGAACACTTAGGAGCGCTTTAGGAGCGCTTTAAACGCTTAGGAGCGCTTTGAACACTTTGGAGCGCTTTGAACACTTAGGAGCGCTTTGGAACACTTAGGAGCGCTTTGGAACACTTAGGAGCGCTTTGGAACACTTAGGAGCGCTTTAGAAGCGCTTTGGAACACTAAGGAGTGCTGTAGGGGTGCTTTGAACACATAAAAGCGCTTTAAGAGCGCTTTGGAACACTTAAGAGCGCTTTAAGAGCGCTTTAAGAGCGCTTTGGAACACTTAGGAGCGCTTTGGAACACTTAGGAGCGCTTTAGGAGCGCTTTGGAACACTTAGGAGCGCTTTGGAACACTTAGGAGCGCTTTAGAAGCGCTTTGGAACACTAAGGAGCGCTTTAAAGGTGCTTTGAAAACTTAGGAGTGCTTTAGGAGTGCTTTAGGAGCGCTTTAGGAGCGCTTTGAACACTTAGGAGCGCTTTGAACACTTAGGAGCGCTTTGGAACACTTAGGAGCGCTTTGAACACTTAGGAGCGCTTTGGAACGATTTGGAACACTTAGGAGCGCTTTAGGAGCGCTTTAGGAGCGCTTTAGGAGCGCTTTGGAACACTTAGGAGCGCTTTAGGAGCGCTTTAGGAGCGCTTTAGGAGCGCTTTAAACGCTTAGGAGCGCTTTGAACACTTTGGAGCGCTTTGAACACTTAGGAGCGCTTTGGAACACTTAGGAGCGCTTTAGGAGCGCTTTGGAACACTTAGGAGCGCTTTGGAACACTTAGGAGCGCTTTGGAACACTTAGGAGCGCTTTAGAAGCGCTTTGGAACACTAAGGAGTGCTTTAGGGGTGCTTTGAACACATAAGAGCGCTTTAAGAGCGCTTTGGAACACTTAAGAGCGCTTTAAGAGCGCTTTAAGAGCGCTTTGGAACACTTAGGAGCGCTTTGGAACACTTAGGAGCGCTTTAGAAGCGCTTTGGAACACTAAGGAGCGCTTTAGGGGTGCTTTGAACACTTAGGAGTGCTTTAGGAGCGCTTTAGGAGCGCTTTGGAACACTTAGGAGCGCTTTGAACACTTAGGAGCGCTTTGGAACACCTAGGAGTGCTTTGAACACTTAGGAGTGCTTTAGGAGCGCTTTAGGAGCGCTTTAAACGCTTAGGAGCGCTTTGAAAACTTAGGAGCGCTTTGGAACACTTAGGAGCGCTTTGAACACTTAGGAGCGCTTTTGAAGCGCTTTGGAACACTAAGGAGCGCTTTAGGGGTGCTTTGAACACTTAGGAGTGCTTTAGGAGTGCTTTAGGAGCGCTTTAGGAGCGCTTTGAACACTTAGGAGCGCTTTGAACACTTAGGAGCGCTTTGGAACACTTAGGAGCGCTTTGAACACTTAGGAGCGCTTTGGAACGATTTGGAACACTTAGGAGCGCTTTAGGAGCGCTTTAGGAGCGCTTTGGAACACTTAGGAGCGCTTTAGGAGCGCTTTAAACGCTTAGGAGCGCTTTGAACACTTTGGAGCGCTTTGAACACTTAGGAGCGCTTTGGAACACTTAGGAGCGCTTTGGAACACTTAGGAGCGCTTTGGAACACTTAGGAGCGCTTTAGAAGCGCTTTGGAACACTAAGGAGTGCTGTAGGGGTGCTTTGAACACATAAAAGCGCTTTAAGAGCGCTTTGGAACACTTAAGAGCGCTTTAAGAGCGCTTTAAGAGCGCTTTGGAACACTTAGGAGCGCTTTGGAACACTTAGGAGCGCTTTAGGGGTGCTTTGAACACTTAGGAGTGCTTTGAACACTTAGGAGCGCTTTGAACACTTAGGAGCGCTTTGGAAGACTTAGGAGCGCTTTAGGAGCGCTTTAGGAGCGCTTTGGAACACTTAGGAGCGCTTTAGGAGCGCTTTAAACACTTAGGAGCGCTTTGAACACTTTGGAGAGCTTTGGAACACTTAGGAGCGCTTTGGAACACTTAGGAGAGCTTTAGAAGCGCTTTGGAACACTAAGGAGCGCTTTAGGGGTGCTTTGAACACTTAGGAGTGCTTTAGGAGCGCTTTAGGAGCGCTTTGAACACTTAGGAGCGCTTTGAACACTTAGGAGCGCTTTGGAACACTTAGGAACACTAAGGAGCGCTTTAGGAGCGCTTTAAACGCTTAGGAGCGCTTTGAAAACTTAGGAGCGCTTTGGAACACTTAGGAGCGCTTTGAACACTTAGGAGTGCTTTAGGAGCGCTTTAGGAGCGCTTTAAATGCTTAGGAGCGCTTTGAAAACTTAGGAGCGCTTTGGAACACTTAGGAGCGCTTTGAACACTTAGGAGCGCTTTAGAAGCGCTTTGGAACACTAAGGAGCGCTTTAGGGGTGCTTTGAACACTTAGGAGTGCTTTAGGAGTGCTTTAGGAGCGCTTTAGGAGCGCTTTGAACACTTAGGAGCGCTTTGAACACTTAGGAGCGCTTTGGAACACTTAGGAGCGCTTTGAACACTTAGGAGCGCTTTGGAACGATTTGGAACACTTAGGAGCGCTTTAGGAGCGCTTTAGGAGTGCTTTGGAACACTTAGGAGCGCTTTAGGAGCGCTTTAAACGCTTAGGAGCGCTTTGAACACTTTGGAGCGCTTTGAACACTTAGGAGCGCTTTAGGAGCGCTTTGGAACACTTAGGAGCGCTTTGGAACACTTAGGAGCGCTTTGGAACACTTAGGAGCGCTTTAGAAGCGCTTTGGAACACTAAGGAGTGCTGTAGGGGTGCTTTGAACACATAAAAGCGCTTTAAGAGCGCTTTGGAACACTTAAGAGCGCTTTAAGAGCGCTTTGGAACACTTAGGAGCGCTTTGGAACACTTAGGAGCGCTTTAGGGGTGCTTTGAACACTTAGGAGTGCTTTGAACACTTAGGAGCGCTTTGAACACTTAGGAGCGCTTTAGGGGTGCTTTGAACACTTAGGAGTGCTTTGGAACACTTAGGAGCGCTTTAGGAGCGCTTTAAACGCTTAGGAGCGCTTTGAACACTTTGGAGCGCTTTGAACACTTAGGAGCGCTTTAGGAGCGCTTTGGAACACTTAGGAGCGCTTTGGAACACTTAGGAGCGCTTTGGAACACTTAGGAGCGCTTTAGAAGCGCTTTGGAACACTAAGGAGTGCTGTAGGGGTGCTTTGAACACATAAAAGCGCTTTAAGAGCGCTTTGGAACACTTAAGAGCGCTTTAAGAGCGCTTTGGAACACTTAGGAGCGCTTTGGAACACTTAGGAGCGCTTTAGGGGTGCTTTGAACACTTAGGAGTGCTTTGAACACTTAGGAGCGCTTTGAACACTTAGGAGCGCTTTGGAAGACTTAGGAGCGCTTTAGGAGCGCTTCAGGAGCGCTTTGGAACACTTAGGAGCGCTTTAGGAGCGCTTTAAACACTTAGGAGCGCTTTGAACACTTTGGAGAGCTTTGAACACTTAGGAGCGCTTTGGAACACTTAGGAGCGCTTTAGGAGCGCTTTGGAACACTTAGGAGCGCTTTGGAACACTTAGGAGCGCTTTGAACACTTTGGAGCGCTTTGAACACTTAGGAGCGCTTTGGAACACTTAGGAGCGCTTTAGGAGCGCTTTGGAACACTTAGGAGCGCTTTGGAACACTTAGGAGCGCTTTAGAAGCGCTTTGGAACACTAAGGAGCGCTTTAAAGGTGCTTTGAAAACTTAGGAGTGCTTTAGGAGTGCTTTAGGAGCGCTTTAGGAGCGCTTTGAACACTTAGGAGCGCTTTGAACACTTAGGAGCGCTTTGGAACACTTAGGAGCGCTTTGAACACTTAGGAGCGCTTTGGAACGATTTGGAACACTTAGGAGCGCTTTAGGAGCGCTTTAGGAGCGCTTTAGGAGCGCTTTGGAACACTTAGGAGCGCTTTAGGAGCGCTTTAGGAGCGCTTTAGGAGCGCTTTAAACGCTTAGGAGCGCTTTGAACACTTTGGAGCGCTTTGAACACTTAGGAGCGCTTTGGAACACTTAGGAGCGCTTTAGGAGCGCTTTGGAACACTTAGGAGCGCTTTGGAACACTTAGGAGCGCTTTGGAACACTTAGGAGCGCTTTAGAAGCGCTTTGGAACACTAAGGAGTGCTTTAGGGGTGCTTTGAACACATAAGAGCGCTTTAAGAGCGCTTTGGAACACTTAAGAGCGCTTTAAGAGCGCTTTAAGAGCGCTTTGGAACACTTAGGAGCGCTTTGGAACACTTAGGAGCGCTTTAGAAGCGCTTTGGAACACTAAGGAGCGCTTTAGGGGTGCTTTGAACACTTAGGAGTGCTTTAGGAGCGCTTTAGGAGCGCTTTGGAACACTTAGGAGCGCTTTGAACACTTAGGAGCGCTTTGGAACACTTAGGAGTGCTTTGAACACTTAGGAGTGCTTTAGGAGCGCTTTAGGAGCGCTTTAAACGCTTAGGAGCGCTTTGAAAACTTAGGAGCGCTTTGGAACACTTAGGAGCGCTTTGAACACTTAGGAGCGCTTTTGAAGCGCTTTGGAACACTAAGGAGCGCTTTAGGGGTGCTTTGAACACTTAGGAGTGCTTTAGGAGTGCTTTAGGAGCGCTTTAGGAGCGCTTTGAACACTTAGGAGCGCTTTGAACACTTAGGAGCGCTTTGGAACACTTAGGAGCGCTTTGAACACTTAGGAGCGCTTTGGAACGATTTGGAACACTTAGGAGCGCTTTAGGAGCGCTTTAGGAGCGCTTTGGAACACTTAGGAGCGCTTTAGGAGCGCTTTAAACGCTTAGGAGCGCTTTGAACACTTTGGAGCGCTTTGAACACTTAGGAGCGCTTTGGAACACTTAGGAGCGCTGTGGAACACTTAGGAGCGCTTTGGAACACTTAGGAGCGCTTTAGAAGCGCTTTGGAACACTAAGGAGTGCTGTAGGGGTGCTTTGAACACATAAAAGCGCTTTAAGAGCGCTTTGGAACACTTAAGAGCGCTTTAAGAGCGCTTTAAGAGCGCTTTGGAACACTTAGGAGCGCTTTGGAACACTTAGGAGCGCTTTAGGGGTGCTTTGAACACTTAGGAGTGCTTTGAACACTTAGGAGCGCTTTGAACACTTAGGAGCGCTTTGGAAGACTTAGGAGCGCTTTAGGAGCGCTTTAGGAGCGCTTTGGAACACTTAGGAGCGCTTTAGGAGCGCTTTAAACACTTAGGAGCGCTTTGAACACTTTGGAGAGCTTTGGAACACTTAGGAGCGCTTTGGAACACTTAGGAGAGCTTTAGAAGCGCTTTGGAACACTAAGGAGCGCTTTAGGGGTGCTTTGAACACTTAGGAGTGCTTTAGGAGCGCTTTAGGAGCGCTTTGAACACTTAGGAGCGCTTTGAACACTTAGGAGCGCTTTGGAACACTTAGGAACACTAAGGAGCGCTTTAGGAGCGCTTTAAACGCTTAGGAGCGCTTTGAAAACTTAGGAGCGCTTTGGAACACTTAGGAGCGCTTTGAACACTTAGGAGTGCTTTAGGAGCGCTTTAGGAGCGCTTTAAACGCTTAGGAGCGCTTTGAAAACTTAGGAGCGCTTTGGAACACTTAGGAGCGCTTTGAACACTTAGGAGCGCTTTAGAAGCGCTTTGGAACACTAAGGAGCGCTTTAGGGGTGCTTTGAACACTTAGGAGTGCTTTAGGAGTGCTTTAGGAGCGCTTTAGGAGCGCTTTGAACACTTAGGAGCGCTTTGAACACTTAGGAGCGCTTTGGAACACTTAGGAGCGCTTTGAACACTTAGGAGCGCTTTGGAAGACTTAGGAGCGCTTTAGGAGCGCTTCAGGAGCGCTTTGGAACACTTAGGAGCGCTTTAGGAGCGCTTTAAACACTTAGGAGCGCTTTGAACACTTTGGAGAGCTTTGAACACTTAGGAGCGCTTTGGAACACTTAGGAGCGCTTTAGGAGCGCTTTGGAACACTTAGGAGCGCTTTGGAACACTTAGGAGCGCTTTGAACACTTTGGAGCGCTTTGAACACTTAGGAGCGCTTTGGAACACTTAGGAGCGCTTTAGGAGCGCTTTGAACACTTAGGAGCGCTTTGGAACACTTAGGAGCGCTTTAGAAGCGCTTTGGAACACTAAGGAGCGCTTTAAAGGTGCTTTGAAAACTTAGGAGTGCTTTAGGAGTGCTTTAGGAGCGCTTTAGGAGCGCTTTGAACACTTAGGAGCGCTTTGAACACTTAGGAGCGCTTTGGAACACTTAGGAGCGCTTTGAACACTTAGGAGCGCTTTGGAACGATTTGGAACACTTAGGAGCGCTTTAGGAGCGCTTTAGGAGCGCTTTAGGAGCGCTTTGGAACACTTAGGAGCGCTTTAGGAGCGCTTTAGGAGCGCTTTAGGAGCGCTTTAGGAGCGCTTTAAACGCTTAGGAGCGCTTTGAACACTTTGGAGCGCTTTGAACACTTAGGAGCGCTTTGGAACACTTAGGAGCGCTTTAGGAGCGCTTTGGAACACTTAGGAGCGCTTTGGAACACTTAGGAGCGCTTTGGAACACTTAGGAGCGCTTTAGAAGCGCTTTGGAACACTAAGGAGTGCTTTAGGGGTGCTTTGAACACATAAGAGCGCTTTAAGAGCGCTTTGGAACACTCAAGAGCGCTTTAAGAGCGCTTTAAGAGCGCTTTGGAACACTTAGGAGCGCTTTGGAACACTTAGGAGCGCTTTAGAAGCGCTTTGGAACACTAAGGAGCGCTTTAGGGGTGCTTTGAACACTTAGGAGTGCTTTAGGAGCGCTTTAGGAGCGCTTTGGAACACTTAGGAGCGCTTTGAACACTTAGGAGCGCTTTGGAACACTTAGGAGTGCTTTGAACACTTAGGAGTGCTTTAGGAGCGCTTTAGGAGCGCTTTAAACGCTTAGGAGCGCTTTGAAAACTTAGGAGCGCTTTGGAACACTTAGGAGCGCTTTGAACACTTAGGAGCGCTTTAGAAGCGCTTTGGAACACTAAGGAGCGCTTTAGGGGTGCTTTGAACACTTAGGAGTGCTTTAGGAGTGCTTTAGGAGCGCTTTAGGAGCGCTTTGAACACTTAGGAGCGCTTTGAACACTTAGGAGCGCTTTGGAACACTTAGGAGCGCTTTGAACACTTAGGAGCGCTTTGGAACGATTTGGAACACTTAGGAGCGCTTTAGGAGCGCTTTAGGAGCGCTTTGGAACACTTAGGAGCGCTTTAGGAGCGCTTTAAACGCTTAGGAGCGCTTTGAACACTTTGGAGCGCTTTGAACACTTAGGAGCGCTTTGGAACACTTAGGAGCGCTTTGGAACACTTAGGAGCGCTTTGGAACACTTAGGAGCGCTTTAGAAGCGCTTTGGAACACTAAGGAGTGCTGTAGGGGTGCTTTGAACACATAAAAGCGCTTTAAGAGCGCTTTGGAACACTTAAGAGCGCTTTAAGAGCGCTTTAAGAGCGCTTTGGAACACTTAGGAGCGCTTTGGAACACTTAGGAGCGCTTTAGGGGTGCTTTGAACACTTAGGAGTGCTTTGAACACTTAGGAGCGCTTTGAACACTTAGGAGCGCTTTGGAAGACTTAGGAGCGCTTTAGGAGCGCTTTAGGAGCGCTTTGGAACACTTAGGAGCGCTTTAGGAGCGCTTTAAACACTTAGGAGCGCTTTGAACACTTTGGAGAGCTTTGGAACACTTGGGAGCGCTTTGGAACACTTAGGAGAGCTTTAGAAGCGCTTTGGAACACTAAGGAGCGCTTTAGGGGTGCTTTGAACACTTAGGAGTGCTTTAGGAGCGCTTTAGGAGCGCTTTGAACACTTAGGAGCGCTTTGAACACTTAGGAGCGCTTTGGAACACTTAGGAACACTAAGGAGCGCTTTAGGAGCGCTTTAAACGCTTAGGAGCGCTTTGAAAACTTAGGAGCGCTTTGGAACACTTAGGAGCGCTTTGAACACTTAGGAGTGCTTTAGGAGCGCTTTAGGAGCGCTTTAAACGCTTAGGAGCGCTTTGAAAACTTAGGAGCGCTTTGGAACACTTAGGAGCGCTTTGAACACTTAGGAGCGCTTTAGAAGCGCTTTGGAACACTAAGGAGCGCTTTAGGGGTGCTTTGATCACTTAGGAGTGCTTTAGGAGTGCTTTAGGAGCGCTTTAGGAGCGCTTTGAACACTTAGGAGCGCTTTGAACACTTAGGAGCGCTTTGGAACACTTAGGAGCGCTTTGAACACTTAGGAGCGCTTTGGAACGATTTGGAACACTTAGGAGCGCTTTAGGAGCGCTTTAGGAGCGCTTTGGAACACTTAGGAGCGCTTTAGGAGCGCTTTAAACGCTTAGGAGCGCTTTGAACACTTTGGAGCGCTTTGAACACTTAGGAGCGCTTTAGGAGCGCTTTGGAACACTTAGGAGCGCTTTGGAACACTTAGGAGCGCTTTGGAACACTTAGGAGCGCTTTAGAAGCGCTTTGGAACACTAAGGAGTGCTGTAGGGGTGCTTTGAACACATAAAAGCGCTTTAAGAGCGCTTTGGAACACTTAAGAGCGCTTTAAGAGCGCTTTAAGAGCGCTTTAGAACACTTAGGATTGCTTTGGAACACTTAGGAGCGCTTTAGGGGTGCTTTGAACACTTAGGAGTGCTTTGAACACTTAGGAGCGCTTTGAACACTTAGGAGCGCTTTGGAAGACTTAGGAGCGCTTTAGGAGCGCTTTAGGAGCGCTTTGGAACACTTAGGAGCGCTTTAGGAGCGCTTTAAACACTTAGGAGCGCTTTGAACACTTTGGAGAGCTTTGGAACACTTAGGAGCGCTTTGGAACACTTAGGAGAGCTTTAGAAGCGCTTTGGAACACTAAGGAGCGCTTTAGGGGTGCTTTGAACACTTAGGAGTGCTTTAGGAGCGCTTTAGGAGCGCTTTGAACACTTAGGAGCGCTTTGAACACTTAGGAGCGCTTTGGAACACTTAGGAACACTAAGGAGCGCTTTAGGAGCGCTTTAAACGCTTAGGAGCGCTTTGAAAACTTAGGAGCGCTTTGGAACACTTAGGAGCGCTTTGAACACTTAGGAGTGCTTTAGGAGCGCTTTAGGAGCGCTTTAAACGCTTAGGAGCGCTTTGAAAACTTAGGAGCGCTTTGGAACACTTAGGAGCGCTTTGAACACTTAGGAGCGCTTTAGAAGCGCTTTGGAACACTAAGGAGCGCTTTAGGGGTGCTTTGAACACTTAGGAGTGCTTTAGGAGTGCTTTAGGAGCGCTTTAGGAGCGCTTTGAACACTTAGGAGCGCTTTGAACACTTAGGAGCGCTTTGGAACACTTAGGAGCGCTTTGAACACTTAGGAGCGCTTTGGAACGATTTGGAACACTTAGGAGCGCTTTAGGAGCGCTTTAGGAGTGCTTTGGAACACTTAGGAGCGCTTTAGGAGCGCTTTAAACGCTTAGGAGCGCTTTGAACACTTTGGAGCGCTTTGAACACTTAGGAGCGCTTTAGGAGCGCTTTAGGAGCGCTTTGGAACACTTAGGAGCGCTTTGAACACTTAGGAGCGCTTTGGAACACTTAGGAGTGCTTTGAACACTTAGGAGTGCTTTAGGAGCGCTTTAGGAGCGCTTTAAACGCTTAGGAGCGCTTTGAAAACTTAGGAGCGCTTTGGAACACTTAGGAGCGCTTTGAACACTTAGGAGCGCTTTAGAAGCGCTTTAAACGCTTAGGAGCGCTTTGAACACTTTGGAGCGCTTTGAACACTTAGGAGCGCTTTGGAACACTTAGGAGCGCTTTAGGAGCGCTTTGGAACACTTAGGAGCGCTTTGGAACACTTAGGAGCGCTTTGGAACACTTAGGAGCGCTTTAGAAGCGCTTTGGAACACTAAGGAGTGCTTTAGGGGTGCTTTGAACACATAAGAGCGCTTTAAGAGCGCTTTGGAACACTCAAGAGCGCTTTAAGAGCGCTTTAAGAGCGCTTTGGAACACTTAGGAGCGCTTTGGAACACTTAGGAGCGCTTTAGAAGCGCTTTGGAACACTAAGGAGCGCTTTAGGGGTGCTTTGAACACTTAGGAGTGCTTTAGGAGCGCTTTAGGAGCGCTTTGGAACACTTAGGAGCGCTTTGAACACTTAGGAGCGCTTTGGAACACTTAGGAGTGCTTTGAACACTTAGGAGTGCTTTAGGAGCGCTTTAGGAGCGCTTTAAACGCTTAGGAGCGCTTTGAAAACTTAGGAGCGCTTTGGAACACTTAGGAGCGCTTTGAACACTTAGGAGCGCTTTAGAAGCGCTTTGGAACACTAAGGAGCGCTTTAGGGGTGCTTTGAACACTTAGGAGTGCTTTAGGAGTGCTTTAGGAGCGCTTTAGGAGCGCTTTGAACACTTAGGAGCGCTTTGAACACTTAGGAGCGCTTTGGAACACTTAGGAGCGCTTTGAACACTTAGGAGCGCTTTGGAACGATTTGGAACACTTAGGAGCGCTTTAGGAGCGCTTTAGGAGCGCTTTGGAACACTTAGGAGCGCTTTAGGAGCGCTTTAAACGCTTAGGAGCGCTTTGAACACTTTGGAGCGCTTTGAACACTTAGGAGCGCTTTGGAACACTTAGGAGCGCTTTGGAACACTTAGGAGCGCTTTGGAACACTTAGGAGCGCTTTAGAAGCGCTTTGGAACACTAAGGAGTGCTGTAGGGGTGCTTTGAACACATAAAAGCGCTTTAAGAGCGCTTTGGAACACTTAAGAGCGCTTTAAGAGCGCTTTAAGAGCGCTTTGGAACACTTAGGAGCGCTTTGGAACACTTAGGAGCGCTTTAGGGGTGCTTTGAACACTTAGGAGTGCTTTGAACACTTAGGAGCGCTTTGAACACTTAGGAGCGCTTTGGAAGACTTAGGAGCGCTTTAGGAGCGCTTTAGGAGCGCTTTGGAACACTTAGGAGCGCTTTAGGAGCGCTTTAAACACTTAGGAGCGCTTTGAACACTTTGGAGAGCTTTGGAACACTTGGGAGCGCTTTGGAACACTTAGGAGAGCTTTAGAAGCGCTTTGGAACACTAAGGAGCGCTTTAGGGGTGCTTTGAACACTTAGGAGTGCTTTAGGAGCGCTTTAGGAGCGCTTTGAACACTTAGGAGCGCTTTGAACACTTAGGAGCGCTTTGGAACACTTAGGAACACTAAGGAGCGCTTTAGGAGCGCTTTAAACGCTTAGGAGCGCTTTGAAAACTTAGGAGCGCTTTGGAACACTTAGGAGCGCTTTGAACACTTAGGAGTGCTTTAGGAGCGCTTTAGGAGCGCTTTAAACGCTTAGGAGCGCTTTGAAAACTTAGGAGCGCTTTGGAACACTTAGGAGCGCTTTGAACACTTAGGAGCGCTTTAGAAGCGCTTTGGAACACTAAGGAGCGCTTTAGGGGTGCTTTGATCACTTAGGAGTGCTTTAGGAGTGCTTTAGGAGCGCTTTAGGAGCGCTTTGAACACTTAGGAGCGCTTTGAACACTTAGGAGCGCTTTGGAACACTTAGGAGCGCTTTGAACACTTAGGAGCGCTTTGGAACGATTTGGAACACTTAGGAGCGCTTTAGGAGCGCTTTAGGAGCGCTTTGGAACACTTAGGAGCGCTTTAGGAGCGCTTTAAACGCTTAGGAGCGCTTTGAACACTTTGGAGCGCTTTGAACACTTAGGAGCGCTTTAGGAGCGCTTTGGAACACTTAGGAGCGCTTTGGAACACTTAGGAGCGCTTTGGAACACTTAGGAGCGCTTTAGAAGCGCTTTGGAACACTAAGGAGTGCTGTAGGGGTGCTTTGAACACATAAAAGCGCTTTAAGAGCGCGTTGGAACACTTAAGAGCGCTTTAAGAGCGCTTTAAGAGCGCTTTAGAACACTTAGGAGCGCTTTGGAACACTTAGGAGCGCTTTATGGGTGCTTTGAACACTTAGGAGTGCTTTGAACACTTAGGAGCGCTTTGAACACTTAGGAGCGCTTTGGAAGACTTAGGAGCGCTTTAGGAGCGCTTTAGGAGCGCTTTGGAACACTTAGGAGCGCTTTAGGAGCGCTTTAAACACTTAGGAGCGCTTTGAACACTTTGGAGAGCTTTGGAACACTTAGGAGCGCTTTGGAACACTTAGGAGAGCTTTAGAAGCGCTTTGGAACACTAAGGAGCGCTTTAGGGGTGCTTTGAACACTTAGGAGTGCTTTAGGAGCGCTTTAGGAGCGCTTTGAACACTTAGGAGCGCTTTGAACACTTAGGAGCGCTTTGGAACACTTAGGAACACTAAGGAGCGCTTTAGGAGCGCTTTAAACGCTTAGGAGCGCTTTGAAAACTTAGGAGCGCTTTGGAACACTTAGGAGCGCTTTGAACACTTAGGAGTGCTTTAGGAGCGCTTTAGGAGCGCTTTAAACGCTTAGGAGCGCTTTGAAAACTTAGGAGCGCTTTGGAACACTTAGGAGCGCTTTGAACACTTAGGAGCGCTTTAGAAGCGCTTTGGAACACTAAGGAGCGCTTTAGGGGTGCTTTGAACACTTAGGAGTGCTTTAGGAGTGCTTTAGGAGCGCTTTAGGAGCGCTTTGAACACTTAGGAGCGCTTTGAACACTTAGGAGCGCTTTGGAACACTTAGGAGCGCTTTGAACACTTAGGAGCGCTTTGGAACGATTTGGAACACTTAGGAGCGCTTTAGGAGCGCTTTAGGAGTGCTTTGGAACACTTAGGAGCGCTTTAGGAGCGCTTTAAACGCTTAGGAGCGCTTTGAACACTTTGGAGCGCTTTGAACACTTAGGAGCGCTTTAGGAGCGCTTTGGAACACTTAGGAGCGCTTTGGAACACTTAGGAGCGCTTTGGAACACTTAGGAGCGCTTTAGAAGCGCTTTGGAACACTAAGGAGTGCTGTAGGGGTGCTTTGAACACATAAAAGCGCTTTAAGAGCGCTTTGGAACACTTAAGAGCGCTTTAAGAGCGCTTTGGAACACTTAGGAGCGCTTTGGAACACTTAGGAGCGCTTTAGGGGTGCTTTGAACACTTAGGAGTGCTTTGAACACTTAGGAGCGCTTTGAACACTTAGGAGCGCTTTGGAAGACTTAGGAGCGCTTTAGGAGCGCTTTAGGAGCGCTTTGGAACACTTAGGAGCGCTTTAGGAGCGCTTTAAACACTTAGGAGCGCTTTGAACACTTTGGAGAGCTTTGAACACTTAGGAGCGCTTTGGAACACTTAGGAGCGCTTTAGGAGCGCTTTGGAACACTTAGGAGCGCTTTGGAACACTTAGGAGCGCTTTGAACACTTTGGAGCGCTTTGAACACTTAGGAGCGCTTTGGAACACTTAGGAGCGCTTTAGGAGCGCTTTGGAACACTTAGGAGCGCTTTGGAACACTTAGGAGCGCTTTAGAAGCGCTTTGGAACACTAAGGAGCGCTTTAAAGGTGCTTTGAAAACTTAGGAGTGCTTTAGGAGTGCTTTAGGAGCGCTTTAGGAGCGCTTTGAACACTTAGGAGCGCTTTGAACACTTAGGAGCGCTTTGGAACACTTAGGAGCGCTTTGAACACTTAGGAGCGCTTTGGAACGATTTGGAACACTTAGGAGCGCTTTAGGAGCGCTTTAGGAGCGCTTTAGGAGCGCTTTGGAACACTTAGGAGCGCTTTAGGAGCGCTTTAGGAGCGCTTTAGGAGCGCTTTAAACGCTTAGGAGCGCTTTGAACACTTTGGAGCGCTTTGAACACTTAGGAGCGCTTTGGAACACTTAGGAGCGCTTTAGGAGCGCTTTGGAACACTTAGGAGCGCTTTGGAACACTTAGGAGCGCTTTGGAACACTTAGGAGCGCTTTAGAAGCGCTTTGGAATTCTAAGGAGTGCTTTAGGGGTGCTTTGAACACATAAGAGCGCTTTAAGAGCGCTTTGGAACACTTAAGAGCGCTTTAAGAGCGCTTTAAGAGCGCTTTGGAACACTTAGGAGCGCTTTGGAACACTTAGGAGCGCTTTAGAAGCGCTTTGGAACACTAAGGAGCGCTTTAGGGGTGCTTTGAACACTTAGGAGTGCTTTAGGAGCGCTTTAGGAGCGCTTTGGAACACTTAGGAGCGCTTTGAACACTTAGGAGTGCTTTGGAACACTTAGGAGCGCTTTAGGAGCGCTTTAGGAGCGCTTTGGAACACTTAGGAGTGCTTTGAACACTTAGGAGTGCTTTGGAACACTTAGGAGCGCTTTAGGAGCGCTTTAGGAGCGCTTTGGAACACTTAGGAGCGCTTTAGGAGCGCTTTAAACACTTAGGAGCGCTTTGAACACTTTGGAGCGCTTTGAACATTTAGGAGCGCTTTGGAACACTTAGGAGCGCTTTAGGAGCGCTTTGGAACACTTAGGAGCGCTTTGGAACACTTAGGAGCGCTTTAGGAGCGCTTTAGGAGCGCTTTGGAACACTTAGGAGTGCTTTGAACACTTAGGAGCGCTTTGGAACTCTTAGGAGCGCTTTAGGAGCGCTTTAGGAGCGCTTTGGAACACTTAGGAGCGCTTTAGGAGCGCTTTAAACACTTAGGAGCGCTTTGAACACTTTGGAGCGCTTTGAACACTTAGGAGCGCTTTGGAACACTTAGGAGCGCTTTAGGAGCGCTTTGGAACACTTAGGAGCGCTTTGGAACACTTAGGAGCGCTTTAGAAGCGCTTTGGAACACTAAGGAGTGCTTTAGGGGTGCTTTGAACACTTAGGAGTGCTTTAGGAGTGCTTTAGGAGCGCTTTAGGAGCGCTTTGAACACTTAGGAGCGCTTTGAACACTTAGGAGCGCTTTGGAACACTTAGGAGCGCTTTAGGAGCGCTTTGGAACACTTAGGAGCGCTTTAGGAGCGCTTTAGGAGCGCTTTGGAACACTTAGGAGCGCTTTAGGAGCGCTTTGGAACACTAAGGAGTGCTTTAGGGGTGCTTTGAACACATAAGAGCGCTTTAAGAGCGCTTTGGAACACTTAAGAGCGCTTTAAGAGCGCTTTAAGAGCGCTTTGGAACACTTAGGAGCGCTTTGGAACACTTAGGAGCGCTTTAGAAGCGCTTTGGAACACTAAGGAGCGCTTTAGGGGTGCTTTGAACACTTAGGAGTGCTTTAGGAGCGCTTTAGGAGCGCTTTGAACACTTAGGAGCGCTTTGAACACTTAGGAGCGCTTTGGAACACTTAGGAGCGCTTTAGGAGCGCTTTAGGAGCGCTTTAGGAGCGCTTTGGAACACTTAGGAGTGCTTTGAACACTTAGGAGCGCTTTGGAAAACTTAGGAGCGCTTTAGGAGCGCTTTAGGAGCGCTTTGGAACACTTAGGAGCGCTTTAGGAGCGCTTTAAACACTTAGGAGCGCTTTGAACACTTTGGAGCGCTTTGAACACTTAGGAGCGCTTTGGAACACTTAGGAGCGCTTTAGGAGCGCTTTGGAACACTTAGGAGCGCTTTGGAACACTTAGGAGCGCTTTAGGAGCGCTTTGGAACACTTAGGAGTGCTTTGAACACTTAGGAGCGCTTTGGAACTCTTAGGAGCGCTTTTGGAGCGCTTTAGGAGCGCTTTGGAACACTTAGGAGCGCTTTAGGAGCGCTTTAAACACTTAGGAGCGCTTTGAACACTTTGGAGCGCTTTGAACACTTAGGAGCGCTTTGGAACACTTAGGAGCGCTTTAGGAGCGCTTTGGAACACTTAGGAGCGCTTTGGAACACTTAGGAGCGCTTTAGAAGCGCTTTGGAACACTAAGGAGCGCTTTAGGGGTGCTTTGAACACTTAGGAGTGCTTTAGGAGTGCTTTAGGAGCGCTTTAGGAGCGCTTTGAACACTTAGGAGCGCTTTGAACACTTAGGAGCGCTTTGGAACACTTAGGAGCGCTTTGGAACACTTAGGAGCGCTTTGAACACTTAGGAGCGCTTTGAACACTTAGGAGCGCTTTGGAACACTTAGGAGCGCTTTAGGAGCGCTTTAGGAGCGCTTTAGGAGCGCTTTGGAACACTTAGGAGTGCTTTGAACACTTAGGAGCGCTTTGGAAAACTTAGGAGCGCTTTAGGAGCGCTTTAGGAGCGCTTTGGAACACTTAGGAGCGCTTTAGGAGCGCTTTAAACACTTAGGAGCGCTTTGAACACTTTGGAGCGCTTTTAACACTTAGGAGCGCTTTGGAACACTTAGGAGCGCTTTAGGAGCGCTTTGGAACACTTAGGAGCGCTTTGGAACACTTAGGAGCGCTTTAGGAGCGCTTTGGAACACTTAGGAGTGCTTTGAACACTTAGGAGCGCTTTGGAACTCTTAGGAGCGCTTTTGGAGCGCTTTAGGAGCGCTTTGGAACACTTAGGATCGCTTTAGGAGCGCTTTAAACACTTAGGAGCGCTTTGAACACTTTGGAGCGCTTTGAACACTTAGGAGCGCTTTGGAACACTTAGGAGCGCTTTAGGAGCGCTTTGGAACACTTAGGAGCACTTTGGAACACTTAGGAGCGCTTTAGAAGCGCTTTGGAACACTAAGGAGCGCTTTAGGGGTGCTTTGAACACTTAGGAGTGCTTTAGGAGTGCTTTAGGAGCGCTTTAGGAGCGCTTTGAACACTTAGGAGCGCTTTGAACACTTAGGAGCGCTTTGGAACACTTAGGAGCGCTTTGGAACACTTAGGAGCGCTTTGAACACTTAGGAGCGCTTTGGAACACTTAGGAGCGCTTTAGGAGCGCTTTAGGAGCGCTTTAGGAGCGCTTTAGGAGCGCTTTGGAACCCTTAGGAGCGCTTTGGAACACTAAGGAGCGCTTTGGAACACTTAGGAGCGCTTTAGAAGCGCTTTGGAACACTAAGGAGTGCTTTAGGGGTGCTTTGAACACATAAGAGCGCTTTAAGAGCGCTTTGGAACACTTAAGAGCGCTTTAAGAGCGCTTTGGAACACTTAGGAGCGCTTTGGAACACTTAGGAGCGCTTTAGAAGCGCTTTGGAACACTAAGGAGCGCTTTCGGGGTGCTTTGAACACTTAGGAGTGCTTTAGGAGCGCTTTAGGAGCGCTTTGAACACTTAGGAGCGCTTTGAACACTTAGGAGCGCTTTGGAACACTTAGGAGCGCTTTAGGAGCGCTTTAGGAGCGCTTTAGGAGCGCTTTGGAACACTTAGGAGCGCTTTAGGAGCGCTTTAAACACTTAGGAGCGCTTTGAACACTTTGGAGCACTTTGAACACTTAGGAGCGCTTTGAACACTTAGGAGCGCTTTGGAACACTTAGGAGCGCTTTAGGAGCGCTTTAGGAGCGCTTTAGGAGCGCTTTAGGAGCGCTTTAAACACTTAGGAGCGCTTTGAACACTTTGGAGCGCTTTGAACACTTAGGAGCGCTTTGGAACACTTAGGAGCGCTTTAGGAGCGCTTTGGAACACTTAGGAGCGCTTTAAGAGCGCTTTAAGAGCGCTTTGGAACACTTAGGAGCGCTTTGGAACACTTAGGAGCGCTTTAGAAGCGCTTTGGAACACTAAGGAGCGCTTTAGGGGTGCTTTGAACACTTAGGAGTGCTTTAGGAGCGCTTTAGGAGCGCTTTGGAACACTTAGGAGCGCTTTGAACACTTAGGAGCGCTTTGGAACACTTAGGAGCGCTTTAGGAGCGCTTTAGGAGCGCTTTGGAACACTTAGGAGTGCTTTGAACACTTAGGAGCGCTTTGGAACACTTAGGAGCGCTTTAGGAGCGCTTTAGGAGCGCTTTGGAACACTTAGGAGCGCTTTAGGAGCGCTTTAAACACTTAGGAGCGCTTTGAACACTTTGGAGCGCTTTGAACATTTAGGAGCGCTTTGGAACACTTAGGAGCGCTTTAGGAGCGCTTTGGAACACTTAGGAGCGCTTTGGAACACTTAGGAGCGCTTTAGGAGCGCTTTAGGAGCGCTTTGGAACACTTAGGAGTGCTTTGAACACTTAGGAGCGCTTTGGAACTCTTAGGAGCGCTTTAGGAGCGCTTTAGGAGCGCTTTGGAACACTTAGGAGCGCTTTAGGAGCGCTTTAAACACTTAGGAGCGCTTTGAACACTTTGGAGCGCTTTGAACACTTAGGAGCGCTTTGGAACACTTAGGAGCGCTTTAGGAGCGCTTTGGAACACTTAGGAGCGCTTTGGAACACTTAGGAGCGCTTTAGAAGCGCTTTGGAACACTAAGGAGTGCTTTAGGGGTGCTTTGAACACTTAGGAGTGCTTTAGGAGTGCTTTAGGAGCGCTTTAGGAGCGCTTTGAACACTTAGGAGCGCTTTGAACACTTAGGAGCGCTTTGGAACACTTAGGAGCGCTTTAGGAGCGCTTTGGAACACTTAGGAGCGCTTTAGGAGCGCTTTAGGAGCGCTTTGGAACACTTAGGAGCGCTTTAGGAGCGCTTTGGAACACTAAGGAGTGCTTTAGGGGTGCTTTGAACACATAAGAGCGCTTTAAGAGCGCTTTGGAACACTTAAGAGCGCTTTAAGAGCGCTTTAAGAGCGCTTTGGAACACTTAGGAGCGCTTTGGAACACTTAGGAGCGCTTTAGAAGCGCTTTGGAACACTAAGGAGCGCTTTAGGGGTGCTTTGAACACTTAGGAGTGCTTTAGGAGCGCTTTAGGAGCGCTTTGAACACTTAGGAGCGCTTTGAACACTTAGGAGCGCTTTGGAACACTTAGGAGCGCTTTAGGAGCGCTTTAGGAGCGCTTTAGGAGCGCTTTGGAACACTTAGGAGTGCTTTGAACACTTAGGAGCGCTTTGGAAAACTTAGGAGCGCTTTAGGAGCGCTTTAGGAGCGCTTTGGAACACTTAGGAGCGCTTTAGGAGCGCTTTAAACACTTAGGAGCGCTTTGAACACTTTGGAGCGCTTTGAACACTTAGGAGCGCTTTGGAACACTTAGGAGCGCTTTAGGAGCGCTTTGGAACACTTAGGAGCGCTTTGGAACACTGAGGAGCGCTTTAGGAGCGCTTTGGAACACTTAGGAGTGCTTTGAACACTTAGGAGCGCTTTGGAACTCTTAGGAGCGCTTTTGGAGCGCTTTAGGAGCGCTTTGGAACACTTAGGAGCGCTTTAGGAGCGCTTTAAACACTTAGGAGCGCTTTGAACACTTTGGAGCGCTTTGAACACTTAGGAGCGCTTTGGAACACTTAGGAGCGCTTTAGGAGCGCTTTGGAACACTTAGGAGCGCTTTGGAACACTTAGGAGCGCTTTAGAAGCGCTTTGGAACACTAAGGAGCGCTTTAGGGGTGCTTTGAACACTTAGGAGTGCTTTAGGAGTGCTTTAGGAGCGCTTTAGGAGCGCTTTGAAC
>NW_027315834.1:275000-300000 GCF_026437365.1 Eucyclogobius newberryi
TACGGTGTGTGTGTGTGTGTGTAGGGGGGTTACGGTGTGTGTGTGTGTGTGTGTGTGTGTAGGGGGGGTTAAGGTGGTGTGTGTGTGGGGGGGTTACGGTGTGTGTGTGTGTGTGTGTGTGTAGGGGGGTTATGGTGTGTGTGGGGAGGTTACGGTGTGCGTGTAGGGGGGTTACGGGGTGTGTGTAGGAGGGTTTACGGTGTTTGTGTGTAGGGGGTGTTACGGTGTGTGTGTAGGGGGTTACGGTGTGTGTGTAGGGGGGGTTACGGTGTGTGTGCGTAGGGGGGGTTGCAGTCTGAGTGTGTAGGGGCGTTACGGTGTGCGCTTAGGGGGGGTTATGGTGTGCGTGTAGGGGGGGTCACGGTGTGTTTGTTTAGGGGGGTTTACGGGGTGTTTGTGTGTGTGTGTATGTGTGTTTGTGTAGGGGGGTGTAGGGGAGTTACGGTTTTTGTGTGTACGGGGGTTACGGTGTGTGTGTAGGGGGGTTACGGTGTGTGTGTAGGGGGGTTACGGTGTGTGTGTAGGGGGGGTTAAGTGTGTGTGTGTGTTTGTAAGGGGGTTACGGTGTGTGTGTAGGGGGGTTACGGTGTGTGTGTACGGGGGTTACAGTGTGTGTGTAGCGGGGGTTACAGTGTGTGTGTAGGGGGGTTACGGGGTGTGTGTAGGGGGTTTACGGTGTGTTTGTAGGGGGGTTCACGGTGTGTGTGTAGGGGGGTTACGGTGTGTGTGTGTAGGGGGGTTTTGTGTGTGTGTGGGGGGTTACAGAGTGTGTGTAGGGGGGGTTACGGTGTGTGGGGTGTTACGTTGTGCGTGTAGGGGGGGTTACGGTGTGTGTGTGTGTGTGTGTGTGTATGTATGTGTGTTTAGGGGTGGTTACGGTGTGCGTGTAGGGGGTTTGCGGGGTGTGTGTAGGGGGGGTTACGATTTGTGTTTGTGTGTGTTTGTAGGGGGGGATTCAGTGTTTGTAGGGGGGGTTACGGTGTGTGTGTACGGGGGGTTACGGTGTGCATCTAGGGGGTTACGGTGTGTTTGTAGGGGGGTTTACGTTTGTGTGTGTGTGTGTTTGTGTGTGTGTAGGGGGGTTACGGTGTGTGTGTGTAGGGGGGTTACGGTGTGTGTGCGTAGAGGGGGTTACAGTCTGAGTATGTAGGGGGGTTACGGTTTGCGTTTAGGGGGGGTTTTGGTGTGCGTGTAGGGGGGGTTACGGTGTGTGTGTTTAGGGGGGCTTACGGTGTGTGTGTGTGTGTGTGTGTGTATGTATGTGTGTGTGTGTAGGGGGGTGTAGGGGAGTTAAGGTTTTTGTGTGTACGGGGGTTACGGTGTGTGTGTAGGGGGGTTACGGTGTGTGTGTAGGGGGTTACGGTGTGTGTGTAGGGGGGTTACGGTGTGTGTGTAGGAGGGGTTTAGTGTGTGTGTGTTTGTAGGGGGGTTACGGTGTGTGTGTAGGGGGGTTACGGTGTGTGTGTAGGGGGGGTTTAGTGTGTGTTTGTGTTTGTAGGGGGGTTAGAGTGTGTGTGTAGGGGGGTTACGGTGTGTGTGTACGGGGGTTACAGTGTATGTGTAGCGGGGGTTACGGTGTGTGTGTGTGTGTGTGTGTGTGTTTAGGGGGGTTACGGTGTGTAGGGGGGTTTACGGTGTGTCTGTGAGTGTGTTTGTAGGGGGGGTTACGGTGTGTGTGTGTGGGGGGGTTACAGTGTGTATGTGTGTTTAGGGGGGGTTACGGTGTGTGTGTAGGGGGGTTACGGTGTGTGTATGTGTTTAGGGGGGGTTACGGTGTGTGTGTAGGGGGGTTACGGTGTGTGTTTACGGGGGTTACGGTGTGCCTGTAGGGGGTTACGGTGTGTTTCCTAAGGGGGTTACTGGGTTTGTGTAGGGGGGTTACGGTTTATGTGTAGGGGGGGTTACGGTGTGTGTGTAGGGGGGTTTACGTGTGTGTTTGTGTGTGTTTGTGTGTGTGTAGGGGGGGTTACGGTGTGTGTTTGTGTGTGTGTAGGGGGGTTACGGTGTGTAGGGGGGTTTAAGGTGTGTGTGTGAGTGTGTGTGTAGGGGGGGTTACGGTGTGTGTGTAGGGGGGTTAAAGTGTGTATGTGTGTTTAGGGGGGGTTACGGTGTGTGTGTAGGGGGGTTACGGTGTGTGTATGTGTTTACGGGGGGTTACGGTGTGTGTGTAGGGGGGTTACGGTGTATGTGTGTGTAGGGGGTTACCGTGTGTGTGTAGGGGGTTACGGTGTGTGTGTAGGGGGGTTACGGTGTGTATGTAGGGGGTTTATGGTGTGTTTGTGTGTGTGTGTGTGTGTGTGTATGTGTGTGTAGGGGGGTTCTGGTGTGTGTGTAGGGGGGTTACGGAGTGTGTGTGTGTGTGTGTGTGTGTGTGTAGGGGGGTTACGGTGTGTAGGGGGGTTTACGGTGTGTGTGTGAGTGTGTTTGTAGGGGGGGTTACGGTGTTTGTGTGTAGGGGGGTTACAGTGTGTGTGTACAGGGGTTACGGTTTGCCTGTAGGGGGTTACGGTGTGTCTGTAGAGGGGTTACGGGGTTTGTGTAGGGGGGTTACGGTTTATGTGTAGGGGGGGTTGCGGTGTGTGTGTAGGGGGGTTTACGTGTGTGTTTGTGTGTGTTTGTGTGTGTGTTTGTTTGTGTGTGTGTAGGGGGGGTCACGATGTGTGTGTGTGTAGGGGGGTTACGGTGTGTAGGGGGATTTACGGTGTGTGTGTGAATGTGTGTGTAGGGGGGGTTACGGTGTGTGTGTAGGGGGGTTACAGTGTGTATGTGTGTTTAGGGGGGGTTACGGTGTGTGTGTAGGGGGGTTACGGTGTGTGTATGTTTTTACGGGGGGTTACGGTGTGTGTGTAGGGGGGTTACGGTGTATCTGTGTGTTTAGGGGGGTTACCTTGTGTGTGTGTGTAGGGGGTTACGGTGTGTGTGTAGGGGGGTTATGGTGTGTTTGTGTGTGTGTGTGTTTGTGTGTGTGTGTGTGTGTAGGGGGGTTACGGTTTGTGTGTAGGGGGGGTTACGATGTTTGTGTAGGGGGGCTTACAGTGTGTGTAGGGGGGTTACGGTGTGTGTGTGTGTGTGTGTGTGTAGGGGGGTTACGGTGTGTGTGTGTGTGTGTGTGTGTGTAGGGCGGGTTAAGGTGGTGTGTTTGTGGGGGGGGTTACGGTGTGTGTGTGTTCGTGTGTGTGTGTGTATAGGGGGGGTTACGGTGTGTTTGTAGGGGGGTTACGGTGTGTGTGTAGAGGGGTGTAGGGGAGGTTACGGTGTGTGTGTTTAGGGGGGTTACGGTGCGTGTGTGTGTGTCTGTGTGTGTGTTTGTGTGTGTGTAGGGGGGGTTAAGGTGGTGTGTGTGTGGGGTGGTTACGATGTGTGTGTGTGAGTGTGTAGGGGGATGTAGGGGGGTTACGGTGTGTGTAGGGGGGGTTACGGTGTGTTTGTGTGTGTGTGTAGGGTGGTTACGGTGTGTGTGTAGGGGGGTTACGGTGTGTGTGTGTAGGGGGGTTTGGTGTGTGTGTGGGGGGTTACAGAGTGTGTGTAGGGGGGGTTACGGTGTGTGGGGGGTTACGTTGTGCATATAGGGGGGGTTACGGTTTGTGTGTGTGTGTGTGTGTGTATGTATGTGTGTTTAGGGGTGGTTACGGTGTGCGTGTAGGGGGTTTGCGGGGTGTGTGTAGGGGGGGTTACGATTTGTGTTTGTGTGTGTTTGTAGGGGGGATTCAGTTTTTGTAGGGGGGGTTACGGTGTGTGTGTACGGAGGGTTACGATGTGACTCTAGGGGGTTACGGTGTGTTTGTAGGGGGGTTACGGGGTTTGTGTAGGGGGGTTACGGTTTATGTGTAGGAGGGGTTACGGTGTGTGTGTAGGGGGGTTTACGTGTGTGTTTGTGTGTGTGTGTGTGTTTGTGTGTGTGTACGGGGGGTTACGGTGTGTGTGTGTGTAGAGGGGTTACGGTGTGTAGGGGGATTTACGGTGTGTGTGTGAATGTGTGTGTAGGGGGGGTTACGGTGTGTGTGTAGGGGGGTTACAGTGTGTATGTGTGTTTAGGGGGGGTTACGGTGTGTGTGTAGGGGGGTTACGGTGTGTGTATGTTTTTACGGGGGGTTACGGTGTTTGTAGGGGGGTTACGGTGTTTCTGTGTGTTTAGGGGGGTTACGGTGTGTGTGTAGGGGGTTACGGTGTGTGTGTGTGTAGGGGGTCACGGTGTGTGTGTAGGGGGGTTATGGTGTGTTTGTGTGTGTGTGTGTTTGTGTGTGTATGTGTGTGTAGGGGGGTTACGGTTTGTGTATAGGGGGGGTTACGATGTTTGTGTAGGGGGGCTTACAGTGTGTGTAGGGGGGTTACGGTGTGTGTGTGTGTGTGTGTGTGTGTAGGGGGGTTACGGTTTGTGTGTGTGTAGGGCGGGTTAAGGTGGTGTGTGTGTGGGGGGGTTACGGTGTGTCTGTGTGTTCGTGTGTGTGTGTGTGTAGGGGGGGTTACGGTGTGTTTGTAGGGGGGTTACGGTGTGTGTGTAGAGGGGTGTAGGGGAGGTTACGGTGTGTGTGTTTAGGGGGGTTACGGTGCGTGTGTGTGTGTCTGTGTGTGTGTTTGTGTGTGTGTAGGGGGGGTTAAGGTGGTGTGTGTTTGGGGCGGTTACGGTGTGTGTGTGTGAGTGTGTAGGGGGATGTAGGGGGGTTACGGTGTGTGTAGGGGGGGTTAAGGTGTGTTTGTGTGTGTGTGTAGGGTGGTTATGGTGTGTGTGTAGGGGGGTTACGGTTTATGTGTAGGGGGGGTTGCGGTGTGTGTGTAGGGGGGTTTACGTGTGTGTTTGTGTGTGTTTGTGTGTGTGTTTGTTTGTGTGTGTGTAGGGGGGGTCACGATGTGTGTGTGTGTAGGGGGGTTACGGTGTGTAGGGGGATTTACGGTGTGTGTGTGAATGTGTGTGTAGGGGGGGTTACGGTGTGTGTGTAGGGGGGTTACAGTGTGTATGTGTGTTTAGGGGGGGTTACGGTGTGTGTGTAGGGGGGTTACGGTGTGTGTATGTTTTTACGGGGGGTTACGGTGTGTGTGTAGGGGGGTTACGGTGTATCTGTGTGTTTAGGGGGGTTACCTTGTGTGTATGTGTAGGGGGTTACGGTGTGTGTGTAGGGGGGTTATGGTGTGTTTGTGTGTGTGTGTGTTTGTGTGTGTGTGTGTGTGTAGGGGGGTTACGGTTTGTGTGTAGGGGGGGTTACGATGTTTGTGTAGGGGGGCTTACAGTGTGTGTAGGGGGGTTACGGTGTGTGTGTGTGTGTGTGTGTGTAGGGGGGTTACGGTGTGTGTGTGTGTGTGTGTGTGTGTGTGTAGGGCGGGTTAAGGTGGTGTGTTTGTGGGGGGGTTACGGTGTGTGTGTGTTCGTGTGTGTGTGTGTATAGGGGGGGTTACGGTGTGTTTGTAGGGGGGTTACGGTGTGTGTGTAGAGGGGTGTAGGGGAGGTTACGGTGTGTGTGTTTAGGGGGGTTACGGTGCGTGTGTGTGTGTCTGTGTGTGTGTTTGTGTGTGTGTAGGGGGGGTTAAGGTGGTGTGTGTGTGGGGTGGTTACGATGTGTGTGTGTGAGTGTGTAGGGGGATGTAGGGGGGTTACGGTGTGTGTAGGGGGGGTTACGGTGTGTTTGTGTGTGTGTGTAGGGTGGTTACGGTGTGTGTGTAGGGGGGTTACGGTGTGTGTGTGTAGGGGGGTTTGGTGTGTGTGTGGGGGGTTACAGAGTGTGTGTAGGGGGGGTTACGGTGTGTGGGGGGTTACGTTGTGCATATAGGGGGGGTTACGGTTTGTGTGTGTGTGTGTGTGTGTATGTATGTGTGTTTAGGGGTGGTTACGGTGTGCGTGTAGGGGGTTTGCGGGGTGTGTGTAGGGGGGGTTACGATTTGTGTTTGTGTGTGTTTGTAGGGGGGATTCAGTTTTTGTAGGGGGGGTTACGGTGTGTGTGTACGGAGGGTTACGATGTGACTCTAGGGGGTTACGGTGTGTTTGTAGGGGGGTTACGGGGTTTGTGTAGGGGGGTTACGGTTTATGTGTAGGAGGGGTTACGGTGTGTGTGTAGGGGGGTTTACGTGTGTGTTTGTGTGTGTGTGTGTGTTTGTGTGTGTGTACGGGGGGTTACGGTGTGTGTGTGTGTAGAGGGGTTACGGTGTGTAGGGGGATTTACGGTGTGTGTGTGAATGTGTGTGTAGGGGGGGTTACGGTGTGTGTGTAGGGGGGTTACAGTGTGTATGTGTGTTTAGGGGGGGTTACGGTGTGTGTGTAGGGGGGTTACGGTGTGTGTATGTTTTTACGGGGGGTTACGGTGTTTGTAGGGGGGTTACGGTGTTTCTGTGTGTTTAGGGGGGTTACGGTGTGTGTGTAGGGGGTTACGGTGTGTGTGTGTGTAGGGGGTCACGGTGTGTGTGTAGGGGGGTTATGGTGTGTTTGTGTGTGTGTGTGTTTGTGTGTGTATGTGTGTGTAGGGGGGTTACGGTTTGTGTATAGGGGGGGTTACGATGTTTGTGTAGGGGGGCTTACAGTGTGTGTAGGGGGGTTACGGTGTGTGTGTGTGTGTGTGTGTGTGTAGGGGGGTTACGGTTTGTGTGTGTGTAGGGCGGGTTAAGGTGGTGTGTGTGTGGGGGGGTTACGGTGTGTCTGTGTGTTCGTGTGTGTGTGTGTGTAGGGGGGGTTACGGTGTGTTTGTAGGGGGGTTACGGTGTGTGTGTAGAGGGGTGTAGGGGAGGTTACGGTGTGTGTGTTTAGGGGGGTTACGGTGCGTGTGTGTGTGTCTGTGTGTGTGTTTGTGTGTGTGTAGGGGGGGTTAAGGTGGTGTGTGTTTGGGGCGGTTACGGTGTGTGTGTGTGAGTGTGTAGGGGGATGTAGGGGGGTTACGGTGTGTGTAGGGGGGGTTAAGGTGTGTTTGTGTGTGTGTGTAGGGTGGTTATGGTGTGTGTGTAGGGGGGTTACGGTTTATGTGTAGGGGGGGTTGCGGTGTGTGTGTAGGGGGGTTTACGTGTGTGTTTGTGTGTGTTTGTGTGTGTGTTTGTTTGTGTGTGTGTAGGGGGGGTCACGATGTGTGTGTGTGTAGGGGGGTTACGGTGTGTAGGGGGATTTACGGTGTGTGTGTGAATGTGTGTGTAGGGGGGGTTACGGTGTGTGTGTAGGGGGGTTACAGTGTGTATGTGTGTTTAGGGGGGGTTACGGTGTGTGTGTAGGGGGGTTACGGTGTGTGTATGTTTTTACGGGGGGTTACGGTGTGTGTGTAGGGGGGTTACGGTGTATCTGTGTGTTTAGGGGGGTTACCTTGTGTGTATGTGTAGGGGGTTACGGTGTGTGTGTAGGGGGGTTATGGTGTGTTTGTGTGTGTGTGTGTTTGTGTGTGTGTGTGTGTGTAGGGGGGTTACGGTTTGTGTGTAGGGGGGGTTACGATGTTTGTGTAGGGGGGCTTACAGTGTGTGTAGGGGGGTTACGGTGTGTGTGTGTGTGTGTGTGTGTAGGGGGGTTACGGTGTGTGTGTGTGTGTGTGTGTGTGTGTGTAGGGCGGGTTAAGGTGGTGTGTTTGTGGGGGGGTTACGGTGTGTGTGTGTTCGTGTGTGTGTGTGTATAGGGGGGGTTACGGTGTGTTTGTAGGGGGGTTACGGTGTGTGTGTAGAGGGGTGTAGGGGAGGTTACGGTGTGTGTGTTTAGGGGGGTTACGGTGCGTGTGTGTGTGTCTGTGTGTGTGTTTGTGTGTGTGTAGGGGGGGTTAAGGTGGTGTGTGTGTGGGGTGGTTACGATGTGTGTGTGTGAGTGTGTAGGGGGATGTAGGGGGGTTACGGTGTGTGTAGGGGGGGTTACGGTGTGTTTGTGTGTGTGTGTAGGGTGGTTACGGTGTGCGTGTAGGGGGGTTACGGGGTTTGTGTAGGAGGGTTTACGGTGTTCGTGTGTAGGGGGTGTTACGGTGTGTATGTAGGGGGTTACGGTGTGTGTGTAGGGGGGGTTACGGTGTGTGTGCGTAGGGGGGGTTGCAGTCTGAGTGTGTAGGGGCGTTACGGTGTGCGCTTATGGGGGGTTATGGTGTGCGTGTAGGGGGGGTTACGGTGTGTGTGTTTAGGGGGGTTTACGGGGTGTTTGTGTGTGTGTGTATATGTGTGTGTGTAGGGGGGTGTAGGGGAGTTACGGTTTTTGTGTGTACGGGGGTTACGGTGTGTGTGTAGGGGGGTTACGGTGTGTGTGTGTAGGGGGGTTACGGTGTGTGTGTAGGGGGGGTTAAGTGTGTATGTGTGTTTGTAGGGGGGTTACGGTGTGTGTAGGGGGGGTTACGGTGTGTGTGTGTACGGGGGTTACAGTGTGTGTGTAGCGGGGGTTACAGTGTGTGTGTAGGGGGGTTACGGGGTGTGTGTAGGGGGTTTACGGTGTGTTTGTAGGGGGGTTCACGGTGTGTGTGTAGGGGGGTTACGGTGTGTGTGTGTAGGGGGGTTTGGTGTGTGTGTGGGGGGTTACAGAGTGTGTGTAGGGGGGGTTACGGTGTGTGGGGGGTTACGTTGTGCATATAGGGGGGGTTACGGTTTGTGTGTGTGTGTGTGTGTGTATGTATGTGTGTTTAGGGGTGGTTACGGTGTGCGTGTAGGGGGTTTGCGGGGTGTGTGTAGGGGGGGTTACGATTTGTGTTTGTGTGTGTTTGTAGGGGGGATTCAGTTTTTGTAGGGGGGGTTACGGTGTGTGTGTACGGAGGGTTACGATGTGACTCTAGGGGGTTAGGGTGTGTTTGTAGGGGGGTTACGGGGTTTGTGTAGGGGGGTTACGGTTTATGTGTAGGAGGGGTTACGGTGTGTGTGTAGGGGGGTTTACGTGTGTGTTTGTGTGTGTGTGTGTGTTTGTGTGTGTGTACGGGGGGTTACGGTGTGTGTGTGTGTAGAGGGGTTACGGTGTGTAGGGGGATTTACGGTGTGTGTGTGAATGTGTGTGTAGGGGGGGTTACGGTGTGTGTGTAGGGGGGTTACAGTGTGTATGTGTGTTTAGGGGGGGTTACGGTGTGTGTGTAGGGGGGTTACGGTGTGTGTATGTTTTTACGGGGGGTTACGGTGTTTGTAGGGGGGTTACGGTGTTTCTGTGTGTTTAGGGGGGTTACGGTGTGTGTGTAGGGGGTTACGGTGTGTGTGTGTGTAGGGGGTCACGGTGTGTGTGTAGGGGGGTTATGGTGTGTTTGTGTGTGTGTGTGTTTGTGTGTGTATGTGTGTGTAGGGGGGTTACGGTTTGTGTATAGGGGGGGTTACGATGTTTGTGTAGGGGGGCTTACAGTGTGTGTAGGGGGGTTACGGTGTGTGTGTGTGTGTGTGTGTGTGTAGGGGGGTTACGGTTTGTGTGTGTGTAGGGCGGGTTAAGGTGGTGTGTGTGTGGGGGGGTTACGGTGTGTCTGTGTGTTCGTGTGTGTGTGTGTGTAGGGGGGGTTACGGTGTGTTTGTAGGGGGGTTACGGTGTGTGTGTAGAGGGGTGTAGGGGAGGTTACGGTGTGTGTGTTTAGGGGGGTTACGGTGCGTGTGTGTGTGTCTGTGTGTGTGTTTGTGTGTGTGTAGGGGGGGTTAAGGTGGTGTGTGTTTGGGGTGGTAACGGTGTGTGTGTGTGAGTGTGTAGGGGGATGTAGGGGGGTTACGGTGTGTGTAGGGGGGGTTAAGGTGTGTTTGTGTGTGTGTGTAGGGTGGTTATGGTGTGTGTGTAGGGGGGTTATGGTGTGTGTGGGGAGGTTACGGTGTGCGTGTAGGGGGGTTACGGGGTTTGTGTAGGAGGGTTTACGGTGTTCGTGTGTAGGGGGTGTTACGTGTGTGTGTAGGGGGGGTTACGGTGTGTGTGCGTAGGGGGGTTCACGGTGTGTGTAGGGGGGTTACGGTGTGTGTGTGTAGGGGGGTTTGGTGTGTGTGTGGGGGGTTACAGAGTGTGTGTAGGGGGGGTTACGGTGTGTGGGGGGTTACGTTGTGTGTGTAGGGGGGTTACGGTGTGTGTGTGTGTGTGTGTGTGTATGTATGTGTGTTTAGGGGTGGTTACGGTGTGCGTGTAGGGGGTTTGCGGGGTGTGTGTAGGGGGGGTTACGATTTGTGTTTGTGTGTGTTTGTAGGGGGGGATTCAGTGTTTGTAGGGGGGGTTACGGTGTGTGTGTACGGGGGGTTACGGGTTGCCTCTAGGGCGTTACGGTGTGTTTGTAGGGGGGTTACGGGGTTTGTGTAGGGGGGGTTACGGTTTATGTGTAGGAGGGGTTACGGTGAGTGTGTAGGGGGGTTTACGTGTGTGTTTGTGTGTATGTGTGTTTGTGTGTGTGTAGGGGGGGTTACGGTGTTTGTGTGTAGGGGGGTTACGGTGTGTGTACGTAGAGGGGGTTGCAGTCTGAGTGTGTAGGGGGGTTACGGTGTGCGTTTAGGGGGGGTTTTGGTGTGCGTGTAGGGGGGGTTACGGTGTGTGTGTTTAGGGGGGCTTACGGTGTGTGTGTGTGTGTGTGTGTATGTGTGTGTGTGTAGGGGGGTGTAGGGGAGTTACGGTTTTTGTGTGTACGGGGGTTACGGTCTGTGTGTAGGGGGGTTACTGTGTGTGTGTAGGGGGTTACAGTGTGTCTGTAGGGGGGTTACGGTGTGTGTGTAGGGGGGGTTTAGTGTGTGTGTGTTTGTAGGGGGGTTATGGTGTGTGTGTAGGGGGGTTACGGTGTGTGTGTAGGGGGGGTTTAGTGTGTGTGTGTGTTTGTAGGGGGGTTACAGTGTGTGTTTAGGGGGGTTACGGTGTGTGTGTGTGTACGGGGGTTACAGTGTATGTGTAGCGGGGGTTACGGTGTGTGTGTGTGTGTAGGGGGGTTACGGTGTGTAGGGGGGTTTACGGTGTGTGTGTGAATGTGTGTGTAGGGGGGTTACGGTGTGTGTGTAGGGGGGTTACGGTGTGTAGGGGGGTTTACGGTGTGTGTGAGTGTGTGTGTAGGGGGGGTTACGGTGTGTGTGTAGGGGGGTTACAGTGTGTATGTGTGTTTAGGAGGGGTTACGGTGTGTGGCGTAGGGGGGTTACGGTGTGTGTATGTGTTTACGGGGGGTTACGGTGTGTGTGTAGGGGGGGTTACGGTGTATGTGTGTGTTTAGGGGGGTTAAGGTGTGTGTGTAGGGGGTTACGGTGTGTGTGTAGGGGGGTTACGGTGTGTGTCTAGGGGGGTTATGGTGTGTTTGTGTGTGTGTGTATGTGTGTGTAGGGGGGTTACGGTGTGTGTGTAGGGGGGTTACGGAGTGTGTGTGTACGGGGGTTACAGTGTGTGTGTAGCGGGGGTTAAGGTGTGTGTGTGTGTGTGTGTGTGTGTAGGGGGGTTACGGTGTGTGTGTGTAGGGGGGTCACAGTGTGTATGTGTGTTTAGGGGGGGTTACGGTGTGTTTGTAGGGGGGTTACGGTGTGTGTATGTGTTTAGGGGGGGTTACGGTGTGTGTGTAGGGGGGTTACGGTGTGTGTGTACGGGGGTTACGGTTTGCCTGTAGGGGGTTACGGTGTGTTTGTAGGGGGGTTACGGTGTTTGTGTAGGGGGGGTTAGGTGCGTGTGTGTGTTTTTAGGGGGTTACGGTGTGTGTATAGGGGGGGTTAAGGTGTGTGTGTGTGTGTGTGTGTGTGTATATGTGTTTGTGTGTGTGTGTGTGTGTATGTGTGGGTGTGTATGGGGGGTAACGGGTTGTGTGTAGGGGGGCTTACGGTGTGTGTGTAGGGGTGTTTATGGTGTGTGTGTGTGTAGGGGGGTTACGATTTGCGTGTGTGTAGGGGGGTTACGGTGTGTGTGTGGGGGGTTACTGAGTGTGTGTAGGGGGGGTTACGGTGTGTGTGTGTGTGTGTGTGTGTATGTGTGTGTGTTTGTATGTATGTGTGTTTAGGGGGGGTTACGGTGTGCGTGTAGGGGGTTTGCGGGGTGTGTGTAGGGGGGGTTACGATTTGTGTTTGTGTGTGTGTGTAGGGGGGGATTCAGTGTTTGTAGGGGGGGTTAGGGTGTGTGTGTACGGGGGGTTACGGTGTGCCTCTAGGGGGTTACGGTGTGTTTGTAGGGGGGGTTACGGGGTTTGTGTAGGGGGGGTTACGGTTTATGTGTAGGGGGGTTTACTTGTGTGTTTTTTTGTCTGTGTGTATGTGTGTGTTTTTGTGTGTGTAGGGGGGGTTACGGTGTGTGTGTGTAGGGGGGTCACGGTGTGTGTGCGTAGGGGGGGTTGCAGTCTGAGTGTGTAGGGGGGTTACGGTGTGCGTTTAGGGGGGGTTATGGTGTGCGTGTAGGGGGGGTTACGGTGTGTGTGTTTAGGGGGGCTTACGGTGTGTGTGTGTGTGTGTGTGTGTATGTGTGTGTGTGTAGGGGGGTGTAGGGGAGTTACGGTTTTTGTGTGTAGGGGGGTTACGGTGTGTGTGTAGGGGGGTTACGGTGTCTGTGTAGGGGGGGTTTAGTGTGTGTGTGTTTGTAGGGGGGTTACAGTGTGTGTGTAGGGGGGTTACGGTGTGTGTGTAGGGGGGGTTTAGTGTGTGTGTGTGTGTTTGTAGGGGGGTTTCGGTGTGTGTGTAGGGGGGTTACGGTGTGTGTGTGTACGGGGGTTACAGTGTGTGTGTAGCGGGGGTTACGGTGTGTGTGTAGGGGGGGTCACGGTGTGTGTGTAGGGGGGTTACGGTGTGTGTGTGTGTACGGGGTTTACGGTGTGTGTGTGTGTGTGTGTGTGTGTAGGGGGGTTACGGTGTGTGTGTGTGTGTGTGTGTGTGTGTGTGTGTATGGGGTTACGGTGTGTGTGTGTGTGTGTGTACAGGGGTTATGGTGTGTGTGTAGGGGGGTTACGGTGTGTGTGTGTGTGTACGGGGGTAACGGTGTGTGTGTAGAGGGATTACGGTGTGTGTGTAAGGGGGTTACGGTGTGTGTAGGGGGGGTTAGGTGTGTGTGTGTGTTTGTAGGGGGGTTTCGGTGTGTGTGTATCAAATCAATTTATTTTTGTAAGGCCCAAAATCACAACAACAGTTGCCTCTGAGGGCCACAGGGAGAAATGAATCAACAATGTCTGTGGTGGCGATGGAGTCAGACAATGTCTGTGGTGGCGATGAAGTCAGACAATGTCTGTGGTGGCGAGGGACGATGTCCCAGGGTCCTCTGTCCTTAGACTCTCCTTCTCGGCCAGGAAAAACTACAAAAAAAACCTCTTTGGGAAAAAAGCGTAGAAACCTGGAGGAGTTCCAGTGAAGGAGAGATCCGACTCTCACAGACGGACACGAGGAGACTGGAGCTGGACCCACTCTTCAGGCAGAAGAGGGACCGTCTGAGTCGAGCTGGACCCACTCTTCAGGCAGATGAGGGACCGTCTGAGTCGAGCTGGACCCACTCTTCAGGCAGAAGAGGGACCGTCTGAGTCGAGCTGGACCCACTCTTCAGGCAGAAGAGGGACCGTCTGAGTCGAGCTGGACCCACTCTTCAGGCAGAAGAGGGACCGTCGGAGGCGAGCTGGACCCACTCTTCAGGCAGATGAGGGACCGTCGGAGGCGAGCTGGACCCACTCTTCAGGCAGAAGAGGGACCGACTGAGGCGAACTGGAGCCACTCTTCAGGCAGATGAGGGACCGTCCACACAGGGCAGGGACCACTTCACCAGGGGAGGGGCATCTGGGTCCACAGGTCCTCAGGAGTGAGAGAAAGAAAAGAAGGCGGTGAACAGTTTGCAAGTGGAATCAAAAAATAAATATTGTTTGATAGCATAAGTAGTCAGAAGAAGAAGAGGATAGTGCTCAAGCTGTCATACTTCCCCCAGCACAGTTACTCCTAGGGCAGCGTAGCTAAAGCTGTGGGTTTATGTTTCTGTTCCTAACTACTCTGACCATAAGCGATTTCGAAGAGGAACGTTTTAAGCCTGGACTTAAATGAAGAGACTGTGTCAGCATATTTAACATGGGTCGGGAGCTGATTCCATAACACAGGAGCTTGGTAGCTAAACGCTCTACCTCCTACAGTACTTTTAGAGACTCTTGGCACCACCAGAAGGCCAGCATTCTGAGAGCGAAGAGCTCTGTTTGGATGATATGGTTCTATAGCATCTTTGAGGTAGGATGGGGCCATGTCATTTATGGCTTTGTAGGTCAAGAGTAGAATTTTGAATTTGATTCTGGACTCGACGGGGAGCCAGTGAAGAGACTTCAGCACTGGCGTAATGTGCTCTCTTCTTTTTGTTCCTGTTAGTAATCTTGCTGCTGCATTTTGAACCAGTTGAAAGCTTTTTATGGAGCTTTTAGGACACGCTGCAAGCAGGGAGTTACAGTAGTCTAATCTAGTCGTTACAAATGCATGGATAAGTTTTTCGGCATCACTTTTAGGCAGGATTCTTTTGATTTTGGCGATGTTGCGCAAATGGAAATAGGCTGTTTTACAAGCTTGATTTATATGAGCTTTAAATGAGAGCTCCTGGTCAAATAAGACTCCAAGGATTCTTACAGTAGAACTGGAGGCTACACTGACATTGTCCAGTGTGACTATCTGCTCAGATAGAGCGTCTCGTAGATGCTTAGGGCCAAGCACAATGACCTCGTTTTTTTCAGGGTTAAGAAGCAGGTAGTTTAGTGTCATCCAGGTTTTTATCTCCTTCACACAAGCACTAAGTCTGTCTACTTGATCGCTCTGATCAGGTTTCATTGATAAATACAGCTGAGTGTCGTCTGCATAGCAGTGGAAGTTAATGTCATGCTTTCTGATAATGTTGCCTAATGGCAGCATATAAAGAGTAAACAGAATTGGACCGAGTACCGAACCCTGTGGCACACCGTAAATTACTTTAGAGCTTGGTGAGGAGCTCTGGTTTACATTAACAAATTGGAACCTATCAGATAGATAGGATTTAAACCAGCTGAGGGCTGTTCCTCCAACACCTACATCACATTCTAACCTCTGCAGTAGAATGTTGTGGTCGATGGTGTCAAACGCTGCGCTGAGGTCCAACAGAACCAGGATTGAGACCAGTCCATCGTCAGCGGCTAATAACAAATCATTTGTGACTTTAACTAGTGCAGTTTCAGTGCTGTGGTGGGCTCTGAACCCTGACTGGAAAACTTCAAATAAGTTATTGTCCTGCAGGTGGCGACAAAGCTGTTTTACTACAACTTTTTCAAGGATTTTAGAGACGAAGGGAAGATTTGAAATAGGTCTGTAGTTTACCAATAGGTCGGGATCTAGATTAGGCTTTTTCAGAAGAGGTTTAATGACTGCATGTTTGAAGGACTGTGGAACATAGCCACTTTCGAGTGAAGTATTTATTATATTAAGAATAGGGTCTATAATTAGGGGGAGAATGTCTTTGAGGAGTCTGCTTGGAATGGGGTCTAGGACACAAGTTGAGCTTTTAGAGGACATAATGGCTGAAGTTATCTCTGCTTGATCAACAGCTGTGAACCTTTCTAGGTTTACAGGTGGATTTATATGGGACGTTAGATTTACAGCTTGGGCTAGTTCAGGGCTAATAGCGGGGGTAATTTCATCTAATTTATCTCTGATTGTTTTTATTTTATTATTAAAAAATAGGAGGAAATCATCAGAGCTAAGTGTAGCTGGGATTGAGGGCTCTACTGCACTGTGACAGTTTGTTAGCCTAGCTACAGTGCTGAAAAGGAATTTAGTGTTACTTTTGTTGACTTCTATTAGATTTGAATAATATCTGGTTTGGGCCTTACGCAGAGCCTGCTTATAGGACAGCAGGCAACTTTTCCATGCTTTTAGGGATTCTTCGGTGTGAGAGCGACGAAATAATCCCTCTAACTTTCTAACTCTTTGTTTATGTGAACGCAGTTCTTGGTTGTACCATGGGGAGGCGCGCTTTGGCCTAATGACCTTCTGTTTTAACGGCGCGACAACGTCAAGAGCAGACTTCAGAGAATTCATGGTCAAGTCGACACATTGATCACTTAAACTGGGACTAAAACTGTTCTCAGCAGGATCACATGACATGTCACTGAATATTGGCTCTATTATTTCTTTGAATTTTGAGATAGATTTTTCAGATATTGTCCTTTTCATTATAACTTTATTTTGTGGGACTGGATGATCTTTAAGAATAAACTGAAAGGTAATTAGGAAATGATCTGACAATATAGGGTTTTGAGGGAGGACACTGAGGTCACTAATCTCTGTTCCATACGTTAGGACAAGATCCAGAGTGTTCTTGTGAGTGTGAGTCGGTTTATTTACATTCTGAGTGAAACCAATGCTGTCTAACAAGGCGCTGAAGGCATTACTGAGAGCGTCATCACTCATGTTCACGTGGATATTAAAGTCTCCAACTATAACTATTTTATCCCAGGCTAACACTAAGTTTGATATAAAGTCAGAAAACTCTGTTAAAAACTCTGAATAGGGACCAGGAGGTCGGTAGATAACTATGAACAAAACTCCTTTTTGGTTTTTCATATTTGGACATGTGATTGACAGCATAAGGCTTTCAAATGAGTGAAATGCATTGTTAGTTTTAGGGCTCATGAGTAGGCTTGAGTGTGAGATCACTGCCACACCACCACCTCGGCCTGTGCTCCTGGCAGTCTGAAAGTTAACATGGCTGGGTGGGGTGGACTCATTTAGTCTGACGTAGTCGTCTTGTTGAAGCCACGTTTCAGTTAGAGCTAGAAGATCTATGTTATAGTCACTAATTAATTCATTAACTAAGAGCGATTTGGAGGAAATTGCTCTAATGTTTAGCAGTCCACATTTTACGTGTTTATTCATTTGTGTATTTGTGATTGTTATTTTCCTTAAGTTATTTGGTCTGACGCCTGAAATATTTTTTCTGAGATGTGACTTTTTGGCATTATTTGTACGAGGGACACGAGGGACACGAGGGACACACACAGTCTCTATCTGTCTTGAATCTGAACACTTCACATGTAACAGAACGGGCGAGAGTTCAGCGACAGAGGAGCGTCTTGAACTGCTGCTCTGCACCTGGGGCTCATCCCTAGATGGTCACGTGTAGGGGGGTTAAGGTATGTGTGTGTACTGGGGTTACGGTGTGTGTGTAGGGGGGGTTACGGTGTGTGTGTAGGGGGGTTACGGTGTGTTTGTAGGGGGGTTACGGTGTGTTTGTGTACGGGGGTTACGGTGTGTGTGTGTAGGGGGGTTACGGTGTTTGTTTGTATTTGTGTAGGGGGGGTTACGGTGTGTGTGTGTGTGTGTGTGTGTATGTATGTGTGTTTAGGGGTGGTTACGGTGTGCGTGTAGGGGGTTTGCGGGGTGTGTGTAGGGGGGGTTACGATTTGTGTTTGTGTGTGTTTGTAGGGGGGATTCAGTGTTTGTAGGGGGGGTTACGGTGTGTGTGTACGGGGTGTTACGGTGTGCCTCTAGGGGGTTACGGTGTGTTTGTAGGAGGTTACGGGGTTTGTGTAGGGGGGGTTACGGTTTATGTGTAGGGGGGTTTACGTGTGTGTTTGTGTGTATGTGTGTTTGTGTGTGTGTAGGGGGGGTTACGGTGTGTGTGTGTAGGGGGGTTACGGTGTGTGTACATAGAGGGGGTTGCAGTCTGAGTGTGTAGGGGGGTTACGGTGTGCGTTTAGGGGGGGTTTTGGTGTGCGTGTAGGGGGGGTTACGGTGTGTGTGTTTATGGGGGCTTACGGTGTGTGTGTGTGTGTGTGTGTGTGTGTATGTGTGTGTGTGTAGGGGGGTGTAGGGGAGTTACGGTTTTTGTGTGTACGGGGTTTACGGTCTGTGTGTAGGGGGGTTACTGTGTGTGTGTAGGGGGTTACGGTGTGTGTGTAGGGGGGTTACGGTGTGTGTGTAGGGGGGGTTTAGTGTGTGTTTGTGTTTGTAGGGGGGTTAGAGTGTGTGTGTAGGGGGGTTACGGTGTGTGTGTGTGTGTGTGTGTGTGTGTAGGGGGGTTACGATGTGTGTGTAGGGGGTTTACGGTGTGTGTGTGTGTGTGTGTGTGTGTGTAGGGGGGGTAACGGTATGTGTGTAGAGGGGTGTAGGGGAGGTTACGGTGTGTGTGTTTGTAGCGGGGTTACGGTGTGTGTGTATGTGTGTGTTTGTGTGTGTGTTTAGGGGGGGTTAAGGTGGTGCGTGTGTTTGTGAGTGTGTAGGGGGATGTAGGGGGGTTACGGTGTGTGTAGGGGGTTTACGGTGTGTGTGTGTGTGTGTGTGTGTGTGTGTGAGTGTAGGGGGGGTAACGGTATGTGTGTAGAGGGGTGTAGGGGAGGTTACGGTGTGTGTGTTTGTAGCAGGGTTACGGTGTGTGTGTATGTGTGTGTTTGTGTGTGTGTTTAGGGGGGGTTAAGGTGGTGCGTGTGTTTGTGAGTGTGTAGGGGGATGTAGGGGGGTTACGGTGTGTGTAGGGGGGGTTACGGTGTGTGTGTAGGGGGGTTTACGTGTGTGTTTGTGTGTGTGTGTTTGTGTGTGTGTAGGGGGGGTTACGGTGTGTGTGTGTGTGTGTGTATAGGGGGGTTACGGTGTGTAGGGGGGTTTACGGTGTGTGTGTGTATGTGTGTTTAGGGGGGGTTACGGTGTGTGTGTAGGGTGGTTACGGTGTGTGTATGTTTTTACGGGGGGTTACGGTGTGTTTGTAGGGGGGTTACGGTGTATCTGTGTGTTTAGGGGGGTTACGGTGTGTGTGTAGGGGGTTACGGTGTGTGTGTGTAGGGGGGTTACGGTGTGTGTGTAGGGGGGTTATGGTGTGTTTGTGTGTGTGTGTGTGTGTGTGTGTGTGTGTGTGTGTATGTGTGTGTAGGGGGGTTACGGTTTGTGTGTAGGGGGGGTTACGATGTTTGTGTAGGAGGGCTTACAGTGTGTGTAGGGGGGTTACGGTGTGTGTGTGTGTGTGTGTGTGTGTAGGGGGGTTACGATGTGTGTAGGGGGTTTACGGTGTGTGTGTGTGTGTGTGTGTGTGTGTGGGGGGGGTAACGGTATGTGTGTAGAGGGGTGTAGGGGAGGTTACGGTGTGTGTGTTTGTAGCGGGGTTACGGTGTGTGTGTATGTGTGTGTTTGTGTGTGTGTTTAGGGGGGGTTAAGGTGGTGCGTGTGTTTGTGAGTGTGTAGGGGGATGTAGGGGGGTTACGGTGTGTGTAGGGGGGTTACGTTGTGTGTGTGTGTGTGTGTTTGTGTGTGTAGGGGGGTTATGGTGTGTGTGTAGGGGGGTTATGGTGTGTGTGGGGAGGTTACGGTGTGCGTGTAGGGGGGTTACGGGGTGTGTGTAGGAGGGTTTACGGTGTTTGTGTGTAGGGGGTGTTACGGTGTGTGTGTGTGCAGGGGGTTACGGTGTGTTTGTAGGGGGGTTACGGTGTGTTTGCGTAGGGGGGGTTGCAGTCTGAGTGTGTAGGGGCGTTACGGTGTGCGCTTAGGGGGGGTTATGGTGTGCGTGTAGGGGGGGTTACGGTGTGTGTGTTTAGGGGGGCTTACGGGGTGTTTGTGTGTGTGTATGTGTGTGTGTGTAGGGGGGTGTAGGGGAGTTACGTTTTTTGTGTCTACGGGGTGTTACGGTGTGTGTGTAGGGGGGTTACGGTGTGTGTGTAGGGGGGTTACGGTGTGTGTGTAGGGGGGGTCAAGTGTGTGTGTGTACGGGGGTTACAGTGTGTGTGTAGCGGGGGTTACGGTGTGTGTGTGTAGGGGGGTTACGGGGTGTGTGTAGGGGGGCTTACGGTGTGTTTGTAGGGGGGTTTACGGTGTGTGTGTAGGGGGGTTACGGTGTGTGTGTGTGTGTGTAGGGGTGTTTGGTGTGTGTTTGGGGGGTTACAGAGTGTGTGTAGGGGGGGTTACGGTGTGTGTGGGGGGTTACGGTGTGCATGTAGGGGGGGTTACGGTGTGTGTATGTGTTTGTGTTTAGGGGGGTTACGGTGTGCGTGTAGGGGGGTTGCGGGATGTGTTTAGGGGGGTTACGATGTGTGTGTGTGTGTGTGTGTAGGGGGGGATTCAGTGTGTGTAGGGGGGGTTACGGTTTGTGTGTAGGGGGGGTTACGGTGTGCGTGTAGGGGGTTACGGTGTGTGTGTGTGTGTGTAGGAGGGTTACGGGGTTTGTGTAGGGGGGGTTACGGTTTATTTGTAGGGGGGTTACGGTGTGTGTGTAGGGGGGTTTAAGTGTGTGTGTGTGTTTGTTTGTGTGTGTATGTGTGTGTGTATGTGTGTGTAGAGGGGTTACGGTGTGTATGGGGGTTTACGGTGTGTGTGTAGGGGGGTTACGGTGTGTGTGTAGGGGGGTTACGGTGTGTGTGTAGGGGGGTTACAGTGTGTGTATGTGTTTAGGGGGGGTTACGGTGTGTGTGTAGGGGGTTACGGTGTGTGTATGTGTTTAGGGTGGGTTACGGTGTGTGTGTAGGGGGGTTTTGGTTTATGTGTGTGTTTAGGGGGGTTACTATGTGTGTGTAGGGGGTTACGGTGTGTTTGTAGGGGGGTTTACGGTGTGTGTGTGTGTGTGTGTAGGGGGGTTACAGTGTTGTGTAGGGGGGGATACAGTGTGTGTGCGTAGGGGGGGTTGCGGTGTGAGTGTGTAGGGGGGTTACGGTGTGCGTATAGGGGGGGTTATGGTGTGCGTGTAGGGGGAGTTACGGTGTGAGTGTTTAGGGGGGCTTACGGTATTTGTGTGTGTGTGTGTGTTTGTGTGTGTAGGGGGTTACGGTTTTTGTGTGTATGGGGATTACGGTGTGTGTGTAGGGGGGTTACGGTGTGTGTGTAGGGGGGTTACGGTGTGTGTGTAGGGGGTTTACGGTATGTGTTTAGGGAGGGTTAGGTGTGTGTCTGTGTTTGTAGGGGGGTTTAGGTGTGTGTGTGTAGGGGGTGTTACGGTGTCTGTGTGTACGGGGGTTACGGTGTATGTGTAGGGGGGGTTACGGTGTGTGTGTAGGGGGGTTACGGTGTGTGTGTGTGTGTACGGGGTTTACGGTGTGTGTGTGTGTGTGTGTGTGTGTAGGGGGGTTACGGAGTGAGTGTGTGTGTGTGTGTATGGGGTTACGGTGTGTGTGTGTAGGGGGGGTTACGGTGTGTGTGTAGGGGGGTTACGGTGTGTGTGTGTGTGTACGGGGTTTACGGTGTGTGTGTGTGTGTGTGTGTGTGTAGGGGGGTTACGGAGTGAGTGTGTGTGTGTGTGTATGGGGTTACGGTGTGTGTGTGTAGGGGGGGTTACGGTGTGTGTGTGTAGGGGGGGTTAGGTGTGTGTGTTTGTAGGGGGGTTACGGTGTGTGTGTGTGTGTGTGTGTGTATACGGGGGTTATGGTGTGTGTGTATGGGGGTTACGGTGTGTGTGTGTACGGGGGTAACGGTGTGTGTGTAGGGGGATTACGGTGTGTGTGTAGGGGGGTTACGGTGTGTGTAGGGGGGGTTAGGTGTGTGTGTGTGTTTTTAGGGGGGTTATGGTGTGTTTGTAGGGGGGGTTAAGGTGTGTGTGTGTACGGGGGTTACGGTGTGTGTGTAGGGGGCTTACGGTGTGTTTTTAGGGGGGGTTACGGTGTGTTTGTGTACGGGGGTTACGGTGTGTGTTTGTGTAGGGGGGTTACGGTGTTTTTTTGTATGTGTGTAGGGGGGGTTACGGTGTGTGTGTGTGTGTAAGGGGGGTTACGGTGTGTGTGTAGGGGGGTTAGGTGTGTTTGTGTGTTTGTAGGGGGGTTACGGTGTGTGTGTGTGTGTGTGTAGGGGGGGTTAAGGTGTGTGTGTGTACGGTGGTTACGGTGTGTGTGTAGGGGGTTACGGTGTGTGTATGTGTGTGTGTGTGTGTGTGTAGGGGAGGGTTACGATTGGTGTGTGTGTGTGTGTGTGTGTGTAGGGGGGTTACGGTGTTTGTGTAGGGGGGGTTAGGTGCGTGTGTGTGTTTTTAGGGGGTTACGGTGTGTGTATAGGGGGGGTTAAAGTGTGTGTGTGTGTGTGTGTGTGTGTGTGTATATGTGTTTGTGTGTGTTTGTGTGTGTGTGTGTATGTGTGTGTGTGTATGG
Organism: Eucyclogobius newberryi; assembly: GCF_026437365.1. NCBI lineage: Eukaryota > Metazoa > Chordata > Actinopteri > Gobiiformes > Gobiidae > Eucyclogobius > Eucyclogobius newberryi. Next base: position 296,847 of record NW_027315834.1, read on the forward strand.
GGGGTAACGGGTTGTGTGTAGGGGGGCTTACGGTGTGTGTGTAGGGGTGTTTATGGTTTGTGTGTGTGAAGGGGGGTTACGATTTGCGTGTGTGTAGGGGGGTTACGGTGTGTGTGTGGGGGGTTACTGAGTGTGTGTAGGGGGGGTTACGGTGTGTGTGTGTGTGTGTATGTGTGTGTGTGTATGTATGTGTGTTTAGGGGGGGTTACGGTGTGCGTGTAGGGGGGTTGCGGGATGTGTTTAGGGGGGTTACGATGTGTGTGTGTGTGTGTGTGTGTGTAGGGGGGGATTCAGTGTGTGTAGGGGGGGTTACGGTTTGTGTGTAGGGGGGGTTACGGTGTGCGTGTAGGGGGTTACGGTGTGTGTGTGTGTGTGTGTGTGTAGGAGGGTTACGGGGTTTGTGTAGGGGGGGTTACGGTTTATTTGTAGGGGGGTTACGGTGTGTGTGTAGGGGGGTTTAAGTGTGTGTGTGTGTTTGTTTGTGTGTGTATGTGTGTGTGTATGTGTGTGTAGAGGGGTTACGGTGTGTATGGGGGTTTACGGTGTGTGTGTAGGGGGGTTACGGTGTGTGTGTAGGGGGGTTACGGTGTGTGTGTAGGGGGGTTACAGTGTGTGTATGTGTTTAGGGGGGGTTACGGTGTGTGTGTAGGGGGTTACGGTGTGTGTATGTGTTTAGGGTGGGTTACGGTGTGTGTGTAGGGGGGTTTTGGTTTATGTGTGTGTTTAGGGGGGTTACTATGTGTGTGTAGGGGGTTACGGTGTGTTTGTAGGGGGGTTTACGGTGTGTGTGTGTGTGTGTGTGTGTAGGGGGGTTACAGTGTTGTGTAGGGGGGGATACAGTGTGTGTGCGTAGGGGGGGTTGCGGTGTGAGTGTGTAGGGGGGTTACGGTGTGCGTATAGGGGGGGTTATGGTGTGCGTGTAGGGGGAGTTACGGTGTGAGTGTTTAGGGGGGCTTACGGTATTTGTGTGTGTGTGTGTGTTTGTGTGTGTAGGGGGTTACGGTTTTTGTGTGTATGGGGATTACGGTGTGTGTGTAGGGGGGTTACGGTGTGTGTGTAGGGGGGTTACGGTGTGTGTGTAGGGGGTTTACGGTATGTGTTTAGGGAGGGTTAGGTGTGTGTCTGTGTTTGTAGGGGGGTTTAGGTGTGTGTGTGTAGGGGGTGTTACGGTGTCTGTGTGTACGGGGGTTACGGTGTATGTGTAGGGGGGGTTACGGTGTGTGTGTAGGGGGGTTACGGTGTGTGTGTGTGTGTACGGGGTTTACGGTGTGTGTGTGTGTAGGGGGGTTACGGAGTGAGTGTGTGTGTGTGTGTATGGGGTTACGGTGTGTGTGTGTAGTGTAGGGGGGGTTTCGGTGTGTGTGTGTAGGGGGGGTTAGGTGTGTGTGTTTGTAGGGGGGTTACGGTGTGTGTGTGTGTGTGTGTGTGTATACGGGGGTTATGGTGTGTGTGTATGGGGGTTACGGTGTGTGTGTGTACGGGGGTAACGGTGTGTGTGTAGGGGGATTACGGTGTGTGTGTAGGGGGGTTACGGTGTGTGTAGGGGGGTTAGGTGTGTGTGTGTGTTTTTAGGGGGGTTATGGTGTGTTTGTAGGGGGGGTTAAGGTGTGTGTGTGTACGGGGGTTACGGTGTGTGTGTAGGGGGCTTACGGTGTGTTTTTAGGGGGGGTTACGGTGTGTTTGTGTACGGGGGTTACGGTGTGTGTGTGTGTAGGGGGGTTACGGTGTTTTTTTGTATGTGTGTAGGGGGGGTTACGGTGTGTGTGTGTGTGTGTGTGTGTGTGTAAGGGGGGTTACGGTGTGTGTGTAGGGGGGTTAGGTGTGTTTGTGTGTTTGTAGGGGGGTTACGGTGTGTGTGTGTGTGTGTGTAGGGGGGGTTAAGGTGTGTGTGTGTACGGTGGTTACGGTGTGTGTGTAGGGGGTTACGGTGTGTGTATGTGTGTGTGTGTGTGTGTGTGTGTAGGGGAGGGTTACGATTGGTGTGTGTGTGTGTGTGTGTAGGGGGGTTACGGTGTTTGTGTAGGGGGGGTTAGGTGTGTGTGTGTGTTTTTAGGGGGTTACGGTGTGTGTATAGGGGGGGTTAAGGTGTGTGTGTGTGTGTGTGTGTGTGTGTATATGTGTTTGTGTGTGTTTGTGTGTGTGTGTGTGTGTATGTGTGTGTGTGTATGGGGGGTAACGGGTTGTGTGTAGGGGGGCTTACGGTGTGTGTGTAGGGGTGTTTATGGTTTGTGTGTGTGAAGGGGGGTTACGATTTGCGTGTGTGTAGGGGGGTTACGGTGTGTGTGTGGGGGGGTTCTGAGTGTATGTAGGGGGGGTTACGGTGTGTGTGTGTGTGTATGTGTGTGTGTGTGTATGTATGTGTGTTTAGGGGGGGTTACGGTGTGCGTGTAGGGGGTTTGCGGGGTGTGTGTAGGGGGGGTTACGATTTGTGTTTGTGTGTGTGTGTAGGGGGGGATTCAGTGTTTGTAGGGGGGGTTAGGGTGTGTGTATGGGGGTTTACGGTGTGCCTCTAGGGGGTTACGGTGTGTTTGTAGGGGGGGTTACGGGGTTTGTGTAGGGGGGGTTACGGTTTATGTGTAGGGGGGTTTACTTGTGTGTTTTTTTGTCTGTGTGTATATGTGTGTTTTTGTGTGTGTAGGGGGGGTTACGGTGTGTGTGTGTAGGGGGGTCACGGTGTGTGTGCGTAGGGGGGGGTTGCAGTCTGAGTGTGTAGGGGGGTTACGGTGTGCGTTTAGGGAGGGTTATGGTGTGCGTGTAGGGGGGGTTACGGTGTGTGTGTTTAGGGGGGCTTACGGTGTGTGTGTGTGTGTGTATGTGTGTGTGTGTAGGGGGGTGTAGGGGAGTTACGTTTTTTGTGTGTAGGGGGGTTACGGTGTGTGTGTAGGGGGGTTACGGTGTGTGTGTAGGGGGGTTACGGTGTGTGTGTAGGGGGGGTTTAGTGTGTATGTGTTTGTAGGGGGGTTACAGTGTGTGTGTAGGGGGGTTACGGTGTGTGTGTAGGGGGGTTTAGTGTGTGTGTGTGTTTGTAGGGGAGTTACGGTGTGTTTGTAGGGGGGTTACGGTGTGTGTGTGTACGGGGGTTACAGTGTGTCTGTAGCGGGGGTTACGGTGTGTGTGTGTAGGGGGGTAACGGGGTGTGTGTAGGGGGGTTACG